>NW_021320039.1:79853-88729 GCF_001605985.2 Dendrobium catenatum
GTTCTCTGCCGCACCGGGGAGTGGTGAAAAGAGTGTATTGTAAAGGCTTCTCCGCCTTGCTGTGGGTGCAAAAGGAGAGTCACTATTGGTATTAGTGCAATACTCAGAGGGTGCCTCTGGGGAGTGGATGTAGGTCTGGTTTTAGATCGAACCACTATAAATCTGGTGTCATTTACTTTACTGTTTTTACGTTTCCGCATTTTAATTCTTAGTCTTAAAAACTCTGTGGTTGAAAAACTTTTTCTACAAAACTTAAAAGAAACAATTTTATTTCAGTTCAACAAAATTTTAAAAGAGGGCTTAAAATTTTTTAAACTACCAATTCACCCCCCTCTTGGTAGCCTTTGGGATATTAACTTAGGCTTAACAACCTAATTACTAGACTCAATAGGCATAATTGTGCTTCATCATCCAGACCGATGTGTATATCGTCTTGGCTGATGTCCTAAAATAAAGAATAACTAAATTGATCATGGCGGCTGATTCTTTCTGATTTGAGCCTATCATCCTGGCCAATACAAAGATTTTCCAGGACGATTTGCTTAATGATAGGTACTTAACTAGGATGCCCTAATTAGGGTTTCTATTTTTAGTTGGATTATCCTGGCCGATATGAACATCATCCAGGCCGATGTACTAAAAATAGAAAAACTAAGAAAACCTCTCAAGTGTGTGTGTGCAAGGTTACTTAGCATCAGAAACCACTTTTACAATTATCTTAAGAAAGGAAAAATTACAAACTTGACTTAACCTAAATCTACTCAATCTTGAGCTGGCTTGAGTTACGTTCGATCATGTGGACCTGAAAAGTTAGTAGGCAATGCAGTCGTAGAAAGTCATGAATGTTTGCTATCATCAAAAGTTTAATTCATAAACTCAGATTTGCAACAGTCTCAAGAAATTAAAAATACATCAATGAATATTACAAAAATTTTTACATCATAATCTATTCATTGTGTTCATAAAAAGTTAGTATACATACAAATAAAAATATATTACAAATACAAATAGATAATAGTATATGAGCCATAATGTTAATTATCATTAAAAACATAAAATTATGAGCTCGAGTTGCAACATCATTTTCCCACTTACGGCGCCAAACTATTGAATCCTAGAATATTGATGGTTGTATAGGAATATAAAATTTAATTTTTTAGCTTTGTACGAAGATCCACCAAATAAGCGGATAAAAGAGAGGGTGTAACATTAATAAGAGACACTAGAGTTTTTATGTGGAAACCCTAGAAGAGGGTAAAAAACTATAGGGCCTGGCCTAGTTTCAATGACTCCACTATTATTTGCAGTCAATTACAAATGAGGCCCTTCCTTGAGGGGAAGGCCTTAGGTTTATGTAGCAAATGTACATCATATTATATGGTGGGAATTGGAGGAATAAATATTGAAATATTCATTTAGTCGGCCGAACCACAATTAGCGGGCGATAGAGATCGAAAAGATCATAGTCTGCTGATGGTGGCATAATGAATGTTATTTTATGAGGGAGGTCAAAAGAACCGTAGTCGATGGGAGATAATGGTCAAAAAGATTGTTGTCTAGCGAGGGAGGTTGGAAGGACCGTAGTTTGTGGGAGTTAGTGGTTAGAAAGGCTGTTGTCTAGCAATAGAGGTTAGAAGGATCGTAGTAGGTAATGGAGGTCAGGAGGACTAAAGTTGGTAAGAGATGAGGGTCAGAAAGACTGTTGTCTAGCGATGGAGGTCGGAAGGATCGTGTAGTCGCCAGATGTCAGAAGGAACATAATCGGTAGGAGATAGGAGTTAAAAAAACTGTTATATGACGATGGAGGTCGGCAGAATCATAGTAGACAATGGAGGTCAGAAGGATCATAGTGGATAGGAGATAGGGGTCAAAAATACTATTATCTGGTGATGGAGGATATAAGGATTATAGTAGGCAATGGAGGATAGACGGACCGTAATCGATAGGAGATAGGGGTTAGAAAGACCATTGTCTGGCAATGGAGGTTGGAAGGATCAAAGTAGGCAATGGAGGTCGAAAGTACCAAAGTCTGTAAGAAATTATTATCTGAAAGGTAATAGTCATAAGGCAGTGATCTGGCAGAAGTACATGAAGTATTTAATAGCCTGGTGGAACTCCGGGCATTATTCACTGGTCTAGTGGAACTCCAACTTTTATTGGTGGTCCAGCTAAAGTTCTTGCCTCATTCGATGGTCTGAAGGTGGTTTGGCAGAACTCCGGCAGAAAGCGGTGCTCGGACGAAAGTTCGGCATCAAGCGGTAGTCCTGACAGATGTCCAGCATCAGGCGGTGGTCCGACGGAACTCCAACATCAGGAGATCGTTTGGCGGAACTCTAACATCGAGGTGATGGTCAGGTGGAAGTCCAACATGAGTTCGTGGTCTTGACGGAAGTCCAGTGAGGCGGAGGCCTGGCAGAAGTCCAGCGTTAGGCGATGGTCCTGACGGAAGTTTGGCGTTAGGTGTTGGTCTGGTAAAATTCCTACGTCAGGTGATGGTCTAGTAGAACTCCAGCATCGAGATGTGGTCCGGTAGAACTCCGGCGTCAAGCGGGGGTACAACGGAACTCTGGCGTCTGGCGGTGGTCTGACGGAACTCCAGCATCCGGCTGTGGTCTTGGAGGAGGTCAGGGTGATGGTCGAGGAGGAGCGAGGAGGTAAGAGCGTTCTCCAATCTCTCTCTTCATTCCTTGCTTGAAGGTACCCTTCCATGAAAAAGAGGGGGGGGGGGGGGGGGGGGGGTGGGGGGGGGTTGAAAGGAACCAAAGAGGCCAAAATAAGGAGGATGAATCCAGCGGCCAACAAATCTGCCGCCTCCCCCCTGCCTATATCAAATTCTCCTCCGGTTGAAAGAGCTCATCTCCGTTGGATTTGTATCGTCTAGTGGCTCGATTCGACTATAAGCATGTCACGTTTGGAAATCGTTTAGTAATCCAAATTGTTGTTTGAACCTTCCAATAGCGCTTCGATTCCTTTATTTGAACTTGTTTGTGCCTGTATAGAGCCAATTTTGGTGTTG
This sequence comes from Dendrobium catenatum, assembly GCF_001605985.2. Classification (NCBI taxonomy): domain Eukaryota; kingdom Viridiplantae; phylum Streptophyta; class Magnoliopsida; order Asparagales; family Orchidaceae; genus Dendrobium; species Dendrobium catenatum. The sequence goes on from NW_021320039.1 coordinate 82,870, forward strand.
TTGGGTTCGTAATTTTCAGGCGCTCAATTTTATTATAAGTTTACTGAAATCATAGTTTGGATGGTCCAATTTTAATTTCAGAAGTTTACAACATGATTTTTCCTTGAGATTCATGCCGGATCAATTTTTGATGATGTATCAATAATAAAAAAACAGCATACACATTGTCTAATTGGGCGGAATGCCGCAAACTATTTGACACAGTTGATTTTTTTATTTTTTTAAGACTTCGTTTGGAATAAATTTTTATCATTCTAAAACAGTATTTTAGTACAAAAATTATTGAATTAAAATTTTTTGTTATAAAGCTACTTTGAAAAAACATTAAAAACATGTTCTCAAATCGAACGCTAAGATTTCATTTAGGCCGACTTTCTTAGAGCAACCCAAAATAGTTTTCTAATAAAAGATTAAGATGCGACAAGAAAGCTTTCCTAAACTAATTGTAAATCCCAACTCCCGCTTAACACATAAACTATGCCTTGTTTAATTTTTTTAACACATTCTAGAATAAAAGTTTATACTAACCCCGTTTTTAAATTATTATAATTTAAACGATCGTTTTATTACCGGAAAAATCTTAATAATCATGTTTGCATTGAGGCTTCTAGAACGTAGGGCTTCCTTTTCGGTGGTAAGTTCGAGAGCTCTCCTCAATTCTCCAGTACGTCACATCCATGATAAATACTGCCACCCCTCCTCATCCCCTGGAAAAAGAAGACAAAACCCACACTTAAACCTGCATAAAATCCATCCTTTGGCTTTTACCATCCTAAAAGTCTATGGAGAACAACTACATCTTCAATCCCTTTGTTAGCGAACTTTTATTACGTCCGGTGCAAGGACGTAGAGGAACACTTTAATCAAATAATTTTAGAGCTCTAATATATAATAACACTATTTTGATTTAATAGATAATTAATGACTCATAAATATACATAATTAAAAATTATTAAAAGAGTCAGTGGCGGACCTTGGCGAAGATGCTCATCACCTTCGTGTGTGAGCTAGTGACTCAAATCGATTTGTGTGTGAGCTAGTAAGCTGAGGTCGATAAATTAATGAGTCAAGTTTGAGCCAACCTTCACTGGACTCGTTAGCTCGCAAGTCGTTTTGTTTAAAAAATACTAATATATAATGAGCTTAAAATATATTAACATTTATATTTACAAGTGCAAAGTTGTCAAAAATATTCAAAAAATACAGCTCATTAAGTTATTTTTTCTTATTTTCAAAAGTTTAACCTTTTTATTATAATATGTGCTCAATTCATGATCAATTTCTCTCTTTCAAGCATAACTAGCCCTAGTGACACCGCTCCGAATCCACGAAGAGTGACAAATGATCTCCGGCGAGCTCCTCCACGGCGTCTGCTAGCTTACCCGGGCTTCACCACCTGAAAGAAAATCAGGATACAGAAACTAGAAGGTAACAGCGAAGCAGGGATAACGTACACAGAGCAAATCTGTATTCAAATCGATCAAAAACTGCTTATTCACTCGTAGTCGCACCATTTATACAAGTTCAAAAATAGCGCTACACCAACAAACAAAATGAAATCAATTAAAAGAAAAAAAAGGCTACACGGAGGGAATGCTTATTAGTATGAGCTCAACTGTTACTCCTCGAACGAGCTCCGGCGTCATTCACCCGGGGTGGGGAAGAACTCCTCTGCATCATAGTGAGGAGTTAGATCTGCGACATTAAAAACAGCGGAAATATTGTAATCTCCAGGAAGTTCTATTTTATATGCATTGTCATTGATCCTTTTGATAACTCGAAATGGCCCGTCAGCTTTTGGTTTAAGCTTTCCAAACGCTCCTGGGGGAAACCGTTCCTTCCTGAGTTTGATCCACACCATATCGCCCTCCTGGAATTGCTTGAATTTACGATGCTTGTTTGCCTGTTGTTGATACTTGTTGTTTTGTCTCAATATGTGTTCCTGGACCTATTTATGCAGCTTTTTGATCTCTTCACTTCGTTGCTTCCCTTCAGTACTGACAGTAGACAAGTTAGTCACCGGAAGTAGATCAAGTGGTGTAAGAGGGTTACCGCCGTAAACCACTTCGAAGGGGCTATGACCTGTCGTCTGGTTCACTGAACGATTAAATGCAAATTATACTTGAGCCAGAATGAGGTCCCATTGCTTTATATGTTTTCCTACAAAACATCGCAATAGATTACCCAAGCTTCGATTAATTGTCTCCGTCTGCCCATCTGTTTGAGGATGAGCTGTAGAGCTGAATTGAAGTCGAGTGCCTAGCTTGCCCCACAAGGTTCGCCAAAAATGGCTAAGGAATTTAACATCTCTGTCTGAGGTGATCGTCTTCGGGATGCCATGGAGTCGCACTATCTCCTTAAAGTATAGATCCGCAATGTGAGTGGCATCCATCGTTTTGTTGCAAGCAACAAAATGAGCCATTTTAGAGAACCTATCCACAATCACCATGATTGAATCTTTATTCCTTTGGGTCCTGGGCAATCCCAAAACGAAGTCCATGCTCACATCCTCCCATGGGCCGAGAGGAATGGGTAGCGGGGAATACAATCCTGCATTCGTGAGCGAAGTCTTTGCTCTTTTACACACTTGGCAACTTTGAACATATCTGCTGACATCTTTTTGTAGTGAGGGCCAGTAGAACCTATCCCTCAGCAATGACAATGTTTTGTCGCGTCCAAAATGACCAGATAATCCCCCACTGTGGCATTCTACAATAAGCGCCAGCCTAACAGAGCATTCAGGAATGCATACTTTTGAACTGAGGAAAAGATATCCTTCCTTGCAGTGGAATAACTTCTGCGGCTTTTCTTGACAGCTTGCCCAGATTTTTCCAAAATCCCGGTCGGAGGCATACAGTTCTTTGATCACTTCGAACCCGATTAGTTTAGTTTGTAATGACTGTAACAAGACATAACGTCTACTGAGGGCATCAGCTACTTGGTTTTGTTTACCTGATTTATGTTGGAGAAGAAATTGAAAAGCTGCCATAAACTCTGACCAAGTGGCATGCCTTCCCTTTAACTTCTTTTGGCTTTCTATGTATTTTAAAGCCGCATGATCAGTAAACAAGATGAATTCCTTGGGCAGAAGGTAATGGCTCCAATGGTGGAGAGCTCTAACAATTGCATAAAACTCCTTGTCGTAAGTGGAATACCTTCGTCGAGTCTCGTTTAATTTTTCGCTGAAATAAGCTATAGGCCTCCCTTCTTGGCTTAAAACCGCTCCGACCCCTACGTTGGATGCATCACAATCAACCTGAAATACTTTGTTAAAATCAGGCAGTCTGAGTACTGGGGCGGTAGTCATGCTGATCTTCAGTTCATTGAAACTGTGTTGAGCTGCTGCTGTCCATTGAAAAGTACTGGCTTTCAATAATTCAGTGAGTGGAGTCGCGATGGTACTGAAATTGGAAATGAACCTGCGATAGAATGAGGATAGCCCGTGAAAACGTCGAACATCCGTGAACGAGCTAGGTTCAGGCCAGCTGGTAATAGCTCCGATTTTGTCAGGATCCACTTCAATGCCTTCTGCTGAGACAATGAACCCCAAAAACCGAATTCGAGCGTTTAGAAAATAGCATTTTCTTGGGCTGACAATAGAGTCTCTGTTCTTTCAGAACTTGAAAAACATGCCTTAGATGTTGTAAATGCGAATGTGCATCTGGACTGTATACAAGAATATCGTCAAAATAGACGATTACGAATTTGCTTAAAAAGGGCTGGATGATTTGATTCATAAGGCGCATGAACGTGCTTGGCGCATTTGACAATCCAAACGGCATCACTAGCCATTCATAAAGTCCATCTCGAACCTTGAATGCAGTCTTCCACTCATCTCCTTCTCGGACTCTTATTTGATGATACCCGCTTCTTAAATCGATTTTTGAAAAGATGGTGGCTCCCTGTAGTTGATCGAATAGATCATCTATCCGTGGTATGGGAAAACGGTAACGTACCGTAATCTTATTGAGCGCCCTGCTATCCACGCACATACGATAGGATCCATCCTTCTTTGGTACTAATAGTGCTGGTACCGCACACGGACTCACACTGGGACGGATGTATCCTTGTGCCAACAAGTCTTCTACTTGTCTCTGTAGCTCTTGATGCTCATCTGGTCTTAACCGATATGGTGGACGGTTAGGTAACGTAGCTCCTGGAATGAGATCAATGGCATGTTGAATGTCACACAGTGGAGGTAGTCCAGCGGGAAGTTCGTCTGTCCACACTTCCTGATACTCCTGAAGCAATGGTTGCATCACCTCCGGCACAGGGGGTATCGCTCCCTCTGTTTCTTTGATAAATACCAAATATCCTCCTGCAGCTTGTTGAATAGCTTGCTGACATTCAGCCTTGTTAATCATCAGCTGTTCTGTCGCGACTTCTTCCTTGGGGAATTTTGCGGGAACCAGTATAATCGTCTCATTACCCTGTAATAACGTATAGGTATTAGCAGCTCCATCGTGAATAGTTTTTTTATCAAACTGCCAGGGTCTACCAAGCAACAAGTGGCAAGCATCCATGGGTAACACGTCGCACCATACTTGATCTTTGAATTTGCCAATGGAGAAATGGATCAAACACCTTTTTGAAACTTCCACCTCATTTCCCCGCTGTATCCAAGACAAACGGTAAGGATAGGGGTGTGGCTCAGTAGGAATCTGCAGCTTGTCTATCAAGGTGCTGGATGCAATATTCTCACAGCTACCACTATCAACAATGATTTGGCATACTCGATCCTTTATGGTGCCTCTAGTTCGGAACAAATTATGGCGCTGTTCTTGAGTCTCCCGTTGATTGCTGAGTATTCTTCTAAGAACTAAAAGATTTCCTTCATCGGCACTAATGACAGTGGGTCGTAAAGTGGCTGGAGATTCCACCACTACTTCAGAAGCTATCTCCTCCATTAGTTCCTCATCTTCTTCTATCACAGTAATAACTCTTCTTGTGGGGCAATTGGAAGCAATATGCCCAAATCCTTGACATTTGAAACATTTCCTAGCTGGTGCATTGCCTGTAACCCCGGAAGGAGAAACTCCTTGACGTCCTTGTGGCCTTTCTGGAAATGTCGTGGGTTTATCTTGCAATGAGGAGGTTCCACCCTTGTTAACCTGAATTGATTTTTCCCCCATCACCTCCTTGAACTTAGCTGGCACTGTCTTATGGGATTTCTGCTGCTTTTCTACTTTAAGAGCGAGGGTCATCACATCTTGAAATGTCCAGTATGGTTGCAACTGAACCACATGAGCAATATGGGGTTGAAGTCCTTCCAAGAACCTTGCAATCGTATTTTCAACTGGTTCGTTTAGATCACATTTTAAGGAAAGCTGTTCAAACTCTGCCACATATTCTTCTACAGTCAACTGATGTTGTTGGAGACGATTAAGCTTCAAGAACAAATCTTGTCGATAATAATCGCTCAGGTATTTGCGCTGTAACTCCTTTTTCATCTTCTCCCAGGTAGTAATCTTACTCTTACCCTCTCTTGCACGATTTCTTTTTAAATTCTCCCACCAAAGAGAAGCGCCTTTTTTGAGTTTGATCGCCACCAACTTAACAATTCTGTCGGCGGGCACTTCCTTGAAATCAAGAACTCGTTCGACTGTGTGTAACCAGTCTACGAACTCATCAGGATCTAATCAGCCTTCAAAAGTTGGAAGGTCAATTTTAATTCCACTGTCGTCGCGAACGGTTCGTCGTTCTTGCCGGGGCCTTCCTGCGTGAGCGTCTTCTTCACTAGAAGCTTCCTGGTGGAATGGATTGATATCTTCTTCTCCTTGCCGGCTACCCTCCTCTTGCTGAGTTCTTCGTGCCAGTTCTTGCTGTAATCTTTGTATTTCCCTTTGTAGGTCTTCAATGC
>NW_021320039.1:88829-145768 GCF_001605985.2 Dendrobium catenatum
TATATATATATATATATATATAAGATCATGGAAGGAGCTTGAATGTTGTGTGAAGTAAATTTAGAATTTTAACTAAATGTTTAAACAAATCGCGTAATTGTTTTGATCCAATATATATTTCAACTAATGCCTATTTATACTCAGCAATAGTTTGGTCAGAAATTTTGTTATTTGATTCTTGAAATTGATACATATATATATTGTGTATTGGATTGAAATTCCTTTCTAGGGACTTAATGAAGAGAAATTATTAGGTGCAGAGTTTGGACAAAGAGATACCTCCAGACTCTAATAAAATGTTCACACGTGGAGTGGACATGTGGATAGTCAATTGAATTTATTTTTTACTTTATATATTAATGTGTCTGCGGGACTTTACATCAAGCGTAACCAAAGCGCAGTCAAAGCACAATAAAAAAACACAACAAAAGATCAGTTAAAGCGCAATTAAAGAGCAACAAAAATACAGGTAAAGCATAAGTAAAACGCACAAAAAAGTGCAAGTAAAGTGTACTCCTTGTGTCAAAATTTAAGTGGATGTCTGGACGTATCTCTACGTTCGGACTACCTACCTAATAAGTTCTCCTTAGTGACGCTACTCTCAAGGCTAATTAGGATAATTAAATAAAAATAAAGAGAAATTAACGAGAAAGGGAAAATATTTCAAAATTTTATTATAAAAAAAAAACAGTTATATAAAGTCTTAAATAAACCCATCAATTATATATTTATATTACACTACTACTTATGTACTAAGTGCTCATATGGTAAAACTCTAGCCACCTCTCATCTCACCTTTTGATTCCTGGCTTCCTCCATTTCCTCCGACTTTGCTAGAGGCATCTCCGTCTTTATCTTAGTTCATCAAATCTTCACTATCACCCCCTTTAACTCCATGCCTAGCCCATTCAACCAGGGGCGGAACCAGCCATAATTTTTAGTGGGGACAAACTTATAAGTAATTGCTCGCATATATGTCGGGGGTCCAAGGGGGCAGCGCCCCCTGGCGTGGTTCGTCCTTGTATTTGGTTCATAATTCCCTAACAAATTTTGATTTACTATTTCTCTTTGTATTTGGTTCATCATTCCATAACAATAACATATATAAACAATGTACTTAATTATACTCGGGACAATTTCCTAAAGGATATAATATTTTAATATTTTTAGAGGGGGCAATTGCCTTAAAACCCTTGTAATAAAAACTAAAAATCACTAAATAAGAGTATAAATGAAAAAAAAATTTTTTGAGGAAGCAGTTAGCTCCTTAAATCCATAAGTTGTTACTCTCCAAAGCTTTAGCTGAGACCAACTTTCCAGTCTCCTGAAACTTCAAAATTCATCCCCTTCATTTGTTTATCCTCCTATCATCCTGTCCTCCTAATATGCTACTTTACTTAACGGGAAAGGTCCAATCTTTGGATAATATTTCTCATATTTCAAAGCAGAAGGTAGATGAAGCTGACTATGAGTGGCTCTTATCATGATGGAAGCAAGAAAAATAGAGAAAAAATCAGGAAGAAGAGAACACTAAAAAACTTCTCTGCTGTCAAGAATTATTATAGAAAAAATTAAATTGGGAGCAAAATAAAGGCATTATAGTCTTTCATGAAATAGACACACAGGGAACACACTAAACTATTTTTAAAACTATCTAAAAATAAATTAAAAAAAACTAAAATGAAACGACTCTTGGTTTGGAAAATCCTACAACCTCCCCCTCCAACCAAGACTTTCTTCATCCCAAGCATCTTTAATAGCTTTAGAAACATCGGTGTCAGCAATGCTTTGGTGAATAAATAAGCTACTAGATCCTCTATGCTTCAGTGCTCCATGCTAATGTGACCCATCTTTATTGCATCCCTGATAAAATGGTAACGCGCATCAATGTGCTTATTCTTGCCATGTTGTACTAAATTTTTGACCAACACGATCACTGAGTTATTGTCCATATAAATTGTTGTAGCTTCATCAATCTTGTCATAAAATTCCTTTAACAAATTCTTCAATCACATTACTTCACAAACTGCAGCTGTCACAGCTATGTACTATACATCACATGTAGATAAGGCTACAATTTTTTGCTTATGTGTGCTCCAAGTGAAGGTTGTATCACCAACATAAAATACATATCCGCTTGTGTTCTTTCTTTTCTCATGATCATTTGCACAATCACTGTCACAATATCCAAGTAACCATATGTCTCCACTGCACTGACAATGAAAGCCAAATTCAACTGTCCAACTGATATACCTAAGAACTCTTTTTGCTCCAAATCAATGAGACTCCCTTGGATTCTCAATGAATATGTTGAGTATTCCCACACTATACATAATATCAGGTTTCATCACTGTCAACTATCTAAGGTTCCCAATCAAACTTTTGTACAATTTTGGATCAACCAATTTATCTTCTTCTTCTTTTGTGAAATGAACTCCATGTTATTAGTGTTGACACATTATTGCAATGATTCATTCTAAATTTCTCAAGAAACACTTTGGCATACCTCTTTTGATATATCTAAATCCCATCATCTTTCTGATGCACTTCTATACCCAAAAATAATGACAAAAGGCTAATATCTACCATGTCAAATATTTTAAATATAGCTTATTTAAAGTCTGCAATAATCTGTTCATCATCACCTGTTATAAGTAAATCATTCACTTATAAGCATATAATCTATCTTCATATACAGACCATGTTCATAAGGATATTTAGAGACCCCTTCTTCTCCAAAATGCCGATCAATGCATAAATTCCAAGCCATTGGGGCTTGCTTTAAGCCATACAAAATCTTTTTTAATTGATACACCATATGCTCTATTTCCTTCACAATAAAGCCTTCATATTGATCCACATAAACTTTTTCTTCCAAAACACAATTCAAGAAAGCCAACTTCACATCTAATTGATGACTCTACCATCTATTCATAGCTATAATAGAGAAAATTAATCTAACTATATCAAATATGGGACCTAGTGTAAATTCCTCATCAAAATTTATACCATGCTTCTTCTTGTACCCTTTAACTATGAGTCTAGCCTTCAATTTGTTTACACCTCAATCAACATTCTTCTTCACTTTGTAAACCCATTTGACACCAATGGATTTTTGACCTTTAGAAAGGAAGGAAGTACTTCATATATAATTTCTCTTCATAGCATCAATCTTCTGTTTCATGGCATCCATCCATCTCTTATCTGTAACTGCCTCAATTAAATTTAAGGGCTCATGAGACAACTCTTCATTATAATTTATGGTGTCATATATCTCCAGCAAGCTTCTGGTCTTTACCTTTTCCATACCATTACTAGACGATTATCCCAATCTCACTGTAGTGTGTGGTTATGTTTGTTTCTTTACATCATCAATAAATTTTTTTGAATTTTCCATTACTGTGACATCCTCCATGTTTTCTTTTCAAGCCAATCCCAAGCGAACTTCCCCTCAAATCACACATACCTACTCATAACCACTTTCTTTATTATAGGATTTTATAGTTTAGGCTTTGAACCTTTCACTATATCCTTAAAAAATACACTTCTTAGATTTTTTATCCAACTTCTTTCTCTTCTTTCTCTTTCGCTCAGGTACATGAACATAAGAGATGCTCTCAAATACTCTCAAGTGATCCACCTTAGGCTAAAGACACTCCAAATTTCAAAATGTATTTGAGATGATTTCTTTTTTATGTCACTCAATTCAAGAAATATACATCACATGACATAGCTTCAGGTTAAAGCAGATTCGACACTTGCTTCTCCTTCAGCATACTCCTAGCCAATCCCATAATGGTTCTATTAAATCTTTCAATTACCCCATTTTGTTGTGGTGTGTATCCAGTTGCTAACTAATGGAATATCCCCATCTCATTTAATTAAGTTTGTATCTCATGACTTACATATTCTCCACCTCTATCACTCCTCAACGCCTTAATGAAATGGCCACTCTCCTTCTCCACAAGTGCTATGAATATTTTTAGATATTCAAATACTTGTGAATTCCATTTTAGCAAATACACCCAAATTATTCTGATATAATCATCAATACAAGTAAGAAAATAATAATTACCTCTAATAGAAGTTGTGAGCATCAATCCACATAAATATGAGTGAATAAGCTCCAATAGCTTCAAATCTCTCCATGATTTTCTAAATGAAAATGGTGCTCTACTCTGCTTTCCTGTAACACATGCCTCATAGATTTTTTCTTTAACTTCAATACATGGAAGTCCATCAACTATGTTTTTTGGCTCATAAAAGAAAGTATCTTGGAACTCAAGTAACTAAATATGCAATGTCATAATCTTGAATGATTTTATATACATTGAAGTTTTAAAATAATCATTCAGACTGTAAATCATATTCATGGGATACATTTTATTTGGAGTCACCTTCATTTTGGCTAATAGAAATCTATGCTTATCTTTAATGGTATAAGTGTCATAAGAAAATATCAACACATATCTCTTTTGATTTAGTTACCCAATACTAAGCAAATTATGGTTAAGATTTATAACATAGAAGACATCCGATATCTTCTTTTCTCCCTTCTTTGTTTGCACCAAAATATCACCTTTTCCTTCCACAAATAATCTATTTTCATCTCCCATGCAAACTTCACTTTGGATTGAGTTATTTAGTGTTATAAATAAGCTTTCATTGGAAGTCATGTGATTATTACAGCCACTATCAATAAACCATACATGTCCTAAATCACCAATCTCCTTACTATATATAAGAAACATTGTGTCCTCACCTTTCTCTATTTCCTTTAATAGCACTATACCTACATTTGCCTCTTCATTCTCCTGTCTCTTCCAAAAAAAATGATAAGTGTGTCCAAACCTTTTGCAAAAGTGACATTTGATTTTGGCAAGGTTGCTTCTTCCTGTACCTCTGAAGCCATGTCCATAACCATGGGCGCCTTCACCATCACCATGAGATTCACCTCTATCACTTTATGTAGGTTCTCCTCTACCAACAAGACCACTTCTTGTAATACTAAAAAAAACCTCTTCCTCCACAAAAAGAGCCTCTTCCTCAACCAAAACCTTTTCCATGGCCACTTCTAAATTTCCCACGCAATGCCACTTGAGTTTGGAAGGCTTCCTCAAGTGGTTTTGAATCATATTTCTTCAATCTTAATTTATGTGATTGAAGAGATCTAAGCAACCCTTCAATAGACATTTTCTCTATGTTCTTTTCCTCTTCTATGTCTTCTACTATGGCTTCAATTTTTTTAGGCAAGCTTAGTAGGATCTTCTCAATAACCCTTTTATCTTCCACAAGTTCTCCAGTCAATTTTAATTGGTTAACAATGGCAATTACCCAATTGAAATATTCTTCCACACTTTATGACTCCTTCATCTTCAACATATCAAATTGGCTTGTAGGGTTTGTAAACATATCATCTTCACTTTCTCATCTCCTTTGTAAAAATAATTTAGTGTATCCCAAGCCACCTTCGAGGTCTTTTCCATAGAGGTCCACTGAAAAATAATCTCATCTACCGGTTGATAGATGAAGAAAAGGGCCTTTTGATCTTTCTTCCAGTTTTCTTTCAATTCTTGGAGAAGACTTTGATTCAAATATCTCTTAACTTTAGGCTCTTAAAAATCACTCTCTACAATCTCCCAAAACTCTTCAGATTGATACAACAACTGTATTTAAATACTCCATTGATTGTAATTCTTCCCTGTCAATTTGGGCAACTGAGGTTGTAAATTATTGGTACATGAACTCACATCCATTTTCCAATCAAACGCTAATACCAATGATGGAAACAATAAAAATAGAGAAAAAAATAGAAGAAGAGAACACTAAGAAACTTCTATGTTCTAAAGAATTTTCACGAGCAAAAGAAAAAATAAGAGCAAAATAAAAACATTATAGTCTTTCATGAAATATACACACAGGGAATACACAAAATAGTTTTTAAAAATGTCTAAATATAAATAAATAAATAAACTAAAATGAAACGATGCTTGGTTTAAAAAATCGAACACTTACCACGAGTTGGATATGTTATTGGTCATTGTCCCTATTATGAAGCCCTTCTTGGAGCCATAAAAAAATGGCAATTCAAGGAATATTTTTTTCTTCTCTCCCTAATCCATGGTTTCTTTTTGTTTAAGTTTTTATAACCCAATGATTTCGAAATGATTTGGTTTGGTGTACCTCGGCTTTGTTTTGTTTTGTTTTTTATTTTTATTTTTTTTTTGAGAAGCTTTTCAATTGAAGGAAATGGTCTATGAATTTTGTGCCTACAAAATATGAGTTTGCTTCTTTGTCTTTATGGATAAAAAATTCATAACCTTGGTTGGTAATCTCAGACTGGTATTTGTAAAGTTACAAGTTTTGTGGGTATTCCTCTTATCATGGATAATCATACAACACCTAAGACTAGACTCACACTCACCTGAGTTTTCATTTAGATTGATAACTCCATAATGCTCCCTGATGAAGTTGAAGTAAACGGTACATCTAAAATCCATAAACAAAGAGTGCAATATGACTAGAAACCTTTATTTTTCTCCTGGTTTTTTCTCTACTAACCATCCTCAATCTCGTTGCCCATCTTCACAAATGCATCCCTCTTACTAGTTGCCCCTAAGTCCTCTTAAAGGCAGAGAGTATGAGACAAAAACCTCTTAATACCTAAATAAAACCTCCCACTAACCCTCCCATGTCTTAAAATCCTATTAAATTACCTCATGCCTTTGACCAAAACACCTATTTACCTAGCATAAAACATATAGCCACTACTTATTCCACCACCCATGAAAACTCCATCCCCATTCTTAAACTAGCCTATTAGGGATTCTTCTCCCCCAATTGAACTCCATCCCACCAACCTTCTTTTTCTCTAGCTATGTGTTTAGCTTATAAGAATTTTTTAATACATCCTAAGAAATCTAAAACAAATTAAAAAAATTTATTCAAGCCCCTAAGTCCTCAAAAGTCCCACTTTCTAGACCTAATGACAATCCTAAGTAGGGAATGTCAATATTTGACTTGAATAAAAACCCAACCAAAGAAAGTTTTGGTTTGGGTTGACCAGTTTTATATGTGAGATAGGTTTTGGTACAAGATTTTGATATGTCTCTAAAATAGGGTTACATTTGTGTGGACCGAAAAACTTGAAGATGATAAAAAAGTAACCTGGATCCAACAGTCCTAGCACATTCAACTTGACCTTGTAATGCTTGTGCTTTTCTAAAATATAAGTCCCTAAGCTCACCTGATAGGTGGACCTAGTGGTCCTTGCTCTCACCTTGTAGCATGACCCGAATTCGATGATCCCTGCACTCTTACTCATGTAGACATGCCCGAGCTTGATCCCACATCGTTCCCATGCATCCGACTTAGTGAACTTAAAACACCCCACTCACACACCACACTAATTGCACTCTTGGACTCAACACTTGCCTACAACATGTGCACTCATCAAATTTTGTGGGTTAGGTCAACTTCATAACTCACACGAGTTGGATCCATGTCAAAATTTTTGACTTGCTTATTAAACTGGGTCATGTTAAGGTTGACCTATTTTAATACAAGTCAAATCTTGTTTTTACTCGGACTCAGCCCAAAAATCATTTTTGACACCCCTAATCCTAAGGTTAAGAATAAAAAAATAATAGTTCTCCTTAATTATATTGCATGCTTTAATAACCTCCTTAATGCTCATTAAATGGATTATTTTACTCTTTTGGAACCTGATCCGTCTAATGTGGATCTTAATGCAGTTGCTGCAGCCATTTCAAAGGATCTTTTTGATTTATATGTTGCATGGGTTTCTTGGGGGATTAAAGGAGGCAAAAGTCATTGGCTTTCTTAAGAAGAACATTATTAAAAAATTTACAAGGCAAAATTTAAGGGGAAAAAATCACAACTTCTTTTAAGAGCATTCTATTAATCTTGGGACTCGCTACACTCATGATTATATTACTTATGGTGTTATTAGACACTTTCAGTGCCTTCATACCACTCATGCTCTAGCTTCCTCTTACTCTATCCCTAATTATATGCATTCTTCACTTTTGGCTCCTTTCTCTAATGATAATATCAAGCAGGTGGTCATAAATTTTCAAAACAGCTATACTCTAGATGGTTGTCCTGCTAAATTTTACTTCATTGCCTAAATATTACCCGTAAAGCTATTTTGTGAGATAGTTTTTAATTTCTTCAAAAAGAGCTATCTCCTAAAAAAATGAAAGACTTCACCATTACTATGATTCCTATAAGTTCTACTGCTACTAACATAAAAGATTTTAGACCAATATCCCTATGCAACTCTTTCTGAAAATTAATTCCAAAACTTCTTGCAAACATGATTAAAGAATGTATTACTCACCTTATTGCATGTCTCAATCTAAATTTCTTATGAATAGAGTGTCTACAAAAATTATTCTTTTAGCTGCTAAACTTCTTTTTTATTTTGAAAAGGATATACACTCTAACAATTTTTTTGCTAAATTTGATAGTTTCAAAGCATTTGTTAATGTTTGCAATAATTTTATTCTTTCCAAGCTTCATGGGAAAGGTATGCCTAATGCTTTTATTGGATGGATTACAGCGAACATTAATAATTTCCATTTCTCTTTATATCTTAATGCTTTTTGGATTGTTTTTTTTTTTCTCCTCCTCAGGTCTTAGACAAGGTTGCCTTTTTCTGTTTCTCTTTTCTATATTTCTATGGAAGGATTTTTCTCTTTGTTTAACAAGGTTGTTAATGATGCCTCTCTCTATGGAATTCATACTAAAAATACATGCATTGCCGATCTACTATATACAAATGATCTTTTAGTTTTTGATAAAGCTACTGTTGAAAATTTACTAGCCTTACAAAAGATTCTTAATCAGCTGATCCAAGAGATGCATTATGCACTATAGGAATCTTGGAAATAGTGCTGCTCTCTCTGCCATCCTTAACCTCCCTTATGCAACAATTAGTATGTAATTTTTTTTTCTTTTTTGTAAAAGTGGTAACTATTATGAAATACTTAGGTATTTCTATATCTGATAAAAGACTTGAGTTGTTTGATTTCCAGCAGTTAATCACAAAAGTCTCTTCCCTCTTAGATGATTGGAAAAGAAAATCTCTATCCTTAGCTGGCATATTACCACCCCTTAAATTTACTATCTCCAACACAATTTCTTATTGGATTGGAGGCGCTATTTTACTTAAAACTTTTATTAAACAACTCAATAAGCTTTGTATATTCCTCTATCATAGTGATATCCATTCAAGAAAATTTTAGTTGAACTCTTGGAAAAGCACTTACAAGACAAGGAAATAAGGTGGTTTGGGCATTCTTTATCTTTCAGATTTAAAATTTTCTTATAAGTATGTTTTGATTTGGAGATACATCTCCATTTATTCTCTCTACAGTCTTTATTACAAAGCTAAATAGTTTTCTTTCTGGAATTGCAATAATGTGAAAAGTTCTAAATGGTTGAGTTCTATTTGAGGTAATGCTGAACTTTTGAATCAATATTTAAATTTCTTGATAAATCCAAATTCCAATTTAGTTTTTTCATTGGGACTTATGGATTTTGGGTAGTTCCATTGCTAATTTGGTGGAGGGTAATGTTTTAGCTTATCATTTTTATGGCAATTCTATGCAAGATGTTTTTCATAATAATTCAAATTCTATTTTTTCTAGGCTAAACTGGAAGGCTAAAATTAATCTCCGCATTAAAATTTTATCAACTACCTTTATTCTCCCCTTCCTGAATTCTTATTTTAATGCTCTGTTCCGATTGGGAAGAGTATTAATACAACCAAAGATATTTGGATCCTAGACAAATGTATTGATAGGTGGCCATCCTTTGTTACTGAATTACAAGAAGAACAATGCTGTTTGAAGTTTTTTATTCATGAATGCAGCTGGAATGTCTTGAATCTGCAGCAGGTATTAGGAAAGGAGCTTGAGGAACTTATATGCTCTATTCTGATTACCGTTGAGACTCAAAATGATGAAATGGAAACTATATTCAAGCATTCTAGAAAGACATTGGGCAACTTTGATTTTTGAACAAAGCAGTAGATATGAAGAGGAGGATGGCAACTTGAGATGGCTAAATAATTTAAAATTAAGACCAAGGGTGGAGCTTTTTTGGTGGAGATTGATACACAATGCAATTCCATCTAATGAATTCTTGATGTTGAGGATTCTGGGCATATAGTAGTTCATTGCTCTTTCACCCGATATGTAATAAAGGTCATTAATAAATTGGGATTCAGAATTCGTGTTTTATCTGATTTGTCTAATTGTTATAAGGAGCTGGCGGATATGTCAAAATTGTTGCAATCCATGAGCCCTAGTTTGAGCTTTTGATGATGATAAATAATGTCGTCTTAACATCTATTCATTGAATATCCTTTTATTTATGCTATTGTCTGTGAGTACTAACATTTCAGGATGATCACAAGTTACTCAGGACAACGGGAAGACTCAAGATTGGGTAGAATAGGAGTGTGAGTCTAAAATAATATAATTTTCTATTTATTTTAATTTTTTCTTTTCTTGAGTCTGGCCACAAACTGTATGTAAGTCTGAAAAACCACACACACACACAGGGGGAGAGAGTTTTTAAAAGAAACAAAAATGAAGATTTTTTTTGTTGATCGTACTGTATGACTTTATATCGTACTGTACTATCTTATCTATTTAAAATATATTTATATGAACAAATCATATTGTACAATTTATATCGTACTGTATGATGTGTTACTAATCCAAAACACTAGACGCTAGATTTGTTTAAGTAAGTTTAATCATTCGTTCTTACTGTATGACTTAATTCATACTATATGATTTATTTTAAATACTTACTTAATATAACCCATGTTTAGTGGAATAAATCATGGCTTAATCTCTGATTGGTCATCGTACTGTACGAACCTGTTTGTTCTATAAGATGAATAGAGATGAGTTTTAATCATCCCGAAAATCGTCCTGGATGATCTCTTTTTTTTGACTCATCGTACTATACGCTATATATCGTACCATATGATAAACAGAGGCCGATTTGGTATCATCCCAGAGATCAGCCTGGACGATCCGTTGATTTGTTCTAATCATTTTGTATGATGTTGATTGTACCCTACGATGTACAGAGATTAGTTTTGATGTCCCGGCTATCGTCCTGTATGAACAAATAAGTGGAGGTTCGTATGGTACAATATTTTATCGTACTGTACAATTTATTTTGAACTATTTATAAACCTTCATACCAGGATAAATATTGTTATACATATCATACTGTATAATTTGAAATCGTACTTTACGATTGTAACTGCTACTTTGAAAATTTTCAGGGATTTTGGAGCCCATTTTTATGTGTCAAAATTGTTATATTTTTGGGTTGTGTGATAGAGAGAGGAGAATATGATTAGAGAGGTAATCCTTGGGAGAGAGCTATTGAGAAGTTTTTAGGCTTTGAGAGAGGAAGGAGAGGGTGAGCTTGGTGAGGGAGAAGAAGTGTGAGGGGGATAACAAAGTTGCTCTGTTCTTGCTGCATCCTGCTCCTCCTATGGCCCGAGAAGAACTTATGGGAGACTCTCTGATGGGGAGACTCATCTATATCCGTGACCTCAAAGGCACTCTACCTTCTTCAAAAGGGAGAAAAATGAGAAGGTACGCTGCCGTCGCTAGGAGGGTGAGAAGTGCGCTTGGCACTTTGCCACGCCGGGATGGTGAAAGTGGGCATTGTAAGTGCTTCTCCGCCTTACCGAGGGGGCAAAAGGAGAGATATAGTTTTGTAGTGAAATTCTCGGATTTGAGGACTCTGGGGAGTGGATGAAGGTCATGGTTTTACCAAACCACTATAAACTTCCGGTGTGCTTTTTCCTTATCACTTTTTATTTTTACTTGTACTTTATTTTCCTTATATTTGCTGGGTGATAATTGTGAGAGAAAAAGAATTTTAGTTTTTAATGTTGAGTTCAATCAATTGCTTTCATATTAGTTAAAGCTTTCTTGTTAAAGTTTTAAAAAACACAAAAAATATTAGAACTCTTGCTTAGGATTTTAAGTTATTGCAACAAATTTTCACAATTCAACCCCCCCCAAAGTTTTCACAATTCACCCCCCCCTTGTCAATCTAGTAATTTCAATTAGTATCAGAGCCTATTTTTCAAAAATACTGTTTTAGAAACCCTTGAAAAAAGATCATGTCACATTTTGGTAATTGTGATACTGCGGAGGGTTATTCAATAACCTGTCCTCCACTTTTTGACAATATCCCGTTTAATTTCTGGAAAATTAGAATGTCTACCTTTTTGCAATCTATTGATTACCGCATGTGGATGTTAGTCACTGATGGATACATTGCACCTTTTAAAACTTTGAATGGAGTGAAAACTCAAGTGCCTTTTAATGAATGGAGAAATGAGTATAGAGAATTAGCTCAATTAAATGCGAAGTGATTAAATTGCTTTTTCTGTGCATTAAAGTCTGAGAATTATATGAGAGTTTATACCAACGCTACTAGTAAGGAGATTTGGGATAAACTGTGCATCGCATACGATGCAACTAGTGAAGTTAAACAGTCTAGTCTTAACATTCTGTTGCATGATTATGAAATCTTCCGTATGAAACCTAGCGAAATAATATCTGACAAGTACACTAGGTTCACTCAAATCATGACATCCTTGCATGCATTAGGTAGAGAAATTTGAAATTCTAAAAAGGTTAACAATATTCTTAGATACTTACCTAGTTCCTATAATGCTAAAATTATTGCTATCACTGAATCTAAAGATCTTAACATTTATTAATTGATAATCTGCTTGGTTCACTCATTGCATATGAGTAAGAAGTGAGCCAAAGGCAAAGTGATGCAGGTGAAAAGAAGAAGGAGAGAACGGTGGCTTTAAAAGTAAACAATTTATAAAGTGAAAGCTCTGCAGAAGAGGAAGAAGATGACATAGCATTGATGACCCGACAGTTCAAAAACTTTTTGATAAGAAAACAAAGGCTTCATCAGAATAGATGGAATAAAGGTAAAAGCTTGAGGGTTAATAAAGTTTTATCTGATACAATCTATTTTGAGTGCAGGAAGCCAGGTCACCTTCGAGCTGATTGCCCCAACCTAAAGAGCCAACCTGCTAAGGAAAAAAGCAAGGACAAAGCCAAGTACAAGAGAGGAAAAATGAAGACACAAAAAGCTTTTTGAGCCGACTCGGCCTCAGAATTGTAAGAAGAAGAAGCTGAGGAGGAGGTAACAAATTTATTTCTAATGTCTAACGATACTATTGATCAATCAGATCAAGATGAGGTATGTCAACTTTTATTTGAAAATTTATTACTTATTTCAAAAAAGTTCATGACTCATATAGGAAATTGAAAAAGATGCATGCAAGTCTTAATATTAAGTTTAGTACTTTACAAACTAAGCATGCTAACTTAGTTAAAAAAAATTCTGTTTTAGATAGAGATCATATGCAACTTCTTGATTAGTATGATGCATTAAATAATAAGAATATTGAACTTACTAAAGTGCATGAAACCTTAAAAACCATTCATGTTGAACTAGAATAGGCTTTTTACATATTAGACAAACTTGCATTAGAAGTAGATCACAGTGAGCATTTGTTAAAAATAGAAGTTCATGGATTGACATATCAAAAATAAGACTTAAAAAAAAATATTAAAAAACTAGAAAAAGAAAATGCATCACTCACATTAGCCCAATCTAGAAAACCCCTAGCACTGCATGCATCATAAAACTTTAGGAAGACTCATCACCACCCACATAGGTTAGTGAACCCATTTCCCGGTGTTAGGTTCTTCTCTTATGGCATATTAGGTCACATAGCCCGCACATGCATAATTTACCGTAGGACACACCTATTATGGAGACTAAAATTACATCCATCATAGCATAGCATGCATACATCTCATTCATGCAAGCATAATGAGGAACCTAATATCACTTGGGTTCCCAAATATAACCCTTGAATGAAATTGTAGGGATGCTCTCACAAAAGACCTAGTGAGATTATGTGGTACATGGATAGTGACTGCTTGTGACACATGACTGGATATATGAAAAAGTTCATTCTATTGGAGACCCGAACTGGAGGCAAAGTAACATTGGGAGACAACACTACCAGGAAAGTGATAGGCTCAGGTATTATTGGTAATGCTAAGAATTTTTTAATTAAAAATGTTTTATTAGTTGATGGTTTGAAGAATAACTTACTTAGCATTAGTCAATTATGAGATAAAGGTTTTGACATTAAATTTCTTTCTAACAAATGCCTGATTAGTTTAAATGACAAACTTGTTTTAGAAGGAAAATAAATGAATAATTTTTACATGTTAGATCTTGATTGCATTGATAGTTCAAATTATTTTTGCTTAAAAATAATAGTAGATGACTCATGGCTATTGCATAGGAGACTATGCCATGCTAGTATGAAAACACTTAGAAACATTACTTAAAAAAACCTTGTTAGAGGCGTACCTAAGTTAGAATTTACTAAGGATCACTTATGTGATGCTTGCCAACTAGGAAAATAAGTCAAATCATCTTTTCATTCAATTAAAGATGTGATCACCTCTAGGCCATTAGAAATACTACACATGAACTTATTTTGATCAGTTAGCATAGCCAGCCTAGGAGGAAAAAACTATGGATTTGTGATTATATACGACTTCACTAGATTCACCTGGGTAAGATTCCTAGAACATAAAAATGAGTCATTTGAGGAATTTAAGGTATTCTCCAATGGATTCAACGAAAATTAGGTTGTGAAATCTCAATAATCCATAGCGATCATAGATGAGTGTTTCAAAATTAAAGATTTGAATCATTTTTCCAAGAGATAGGAATAGAACATAATTTCTCAGCCCCTACAACACCTCAACAAAATGGTATGGCAGAAAGGAAGAATAGAACCATGGTATAAGCCGCTAGGGCAATGTTAGCGGAGTGCACCCTTCCTAGATACTTTTGGGAAGAAGTAGTCAACATAGCGTGTTATATTTTAAATAGGGTAAACATTAGATCTAAGCTAAATAAAACTCTTTATGAACTCCTTAAGGGTAGGACACAAAATCTTTCACACTTACATGTCTTTGGGTGAAAGTGCTTCATACTGATGAATGGAAAACTTCCCTTAGGAAAATTTGATCCCAAGTCTGATGAGGGTGTCTTTTTAAGTTATTCATCTGTAGGTAAGGCCTATAAAATCTTTAATAAGAGAACCCTAGTAGCAGAGGAGTCCATCCATATAGTATTTGATGAATCAGATAAGCCCTCTGAATATAAAATTGAAGAAGATGAAATAGAGACAATTCAAGAAGTAAAGACTATGACCTATGAAGAAAGGGTAGAACCTCAAGAAGATTTTCCTAGAGAATAGAGATATTCTTCTAGTCATCCTAAAGAATTAATTTTAGGAGACCCTTCAGAAGGTGTAAGAACCAGGCATGGACTTAGGAAAGAGGCTACTCATTCAGCATTCATCTCTATGATAGAACCTACAAGTACATATTAAGCCTTAGGAGATGAATTATGGATTCTAGAAATACAAGAAGAGCTGAACTAATTCACCAGGAATGATGTTTGGGAGTTAGTCAAGATACCTAAAGAATAAAGTGTTGTTGGAACAAAATGTGTCTTCAAAAATAAGGTGAATGATTCAGGAAAAATAATAAGATATAAAGCCAGATTAGTAGCTAAAGGGTACAACCCAATTGAGGGAATAGACTTTAAAGAAACCTTTGCCCCTGTTGCTAGACTAGAAGCCATAAGAGTGCTCTTAGCCATTGCTTGCTTCAAGAACTTCAAACTATATCAAATGGATGTAAAGAGTACTTTTTTGAATGGGGTAATTAAGGAAGATGTCTATGTTGAGCAACCCACCGAATTTGAAAGTTCACAATTTCAAAACCATGTATTCAAATTAAAAAGGGAACTTTATGGATTAAGGCAAGCATCTAGAGCCTCGTACGAAATACTTAGCTCATTTCTATTGGATAAAGGATTTGAAAAGGGTAGTGTAGATACTACAATCTTTTTACAAAAGATCAAAAATGAAATTCTCATTATTGAAATCTATGTGAATGACATCTTGTTTGGATCTTCAGATAAAAATTTGTATGATGAGTTCTAAAAAATAATGAGTAATAAGTTTAAAATGAGCATGATGGGAGAACTTAACTATTTTCTTGGCTTTAGTGTGAAACAAATGGATAATGGAACATTCCTTAGCCAAATGAAATACATTAAGGATGTTCTGAAAAAATATGAAATGGATAGTGCAAAGCCCATGAGCACTCCAATTAGCTCAATAATTCAATTAGATAAATATCATAATGGAAAATTAGTAGATCAGAAAAAATATAGAGGAATGATTGGATCCCTTCTCTTCCTAACTACCAATAGACTGGACATAATATTTAGTGTGTGCCTCTGTGCCCGTTTTCAAGCCGATCCTAAAGAGTCTCACTTAACTACGGTCAAGAGAATCCTTAGATATCTACTAAGCACCCCAAACTTAGGAATTTGGTATCCTATGCACAGCACTTCCTTCAAAATCTTAGGGTACTCAAATTCTGATTTTGCATGATGTAGGATAGATAGAAATAGCACCTCTGGTACTTGCTAATTCATAGAACAATCATTAGTTTCTAGGTCCAGTAGGAAGCAAAACTCAGTAGCCCTTTCCACGGCCGAGGCAGAATATATTGTAGTAGGAAGTTGCGTTGCACAAGTACTATGGTTAAAACAACAAATTCTTGATCTTGGCCTACCCGTAGGAACCATCTCAATCATGTGTGACAACACAAGTGCAATTTTCATCTCTAAGAACCTAATTTAGCACTCTCGAATAAAACACATAGACATTAGACAGCATTTCATAAGAGATCACATTGCTAAGGGAGATATAGAATTGCATCACATCACTACAGGAGATCAATTGGCTAACATATTCACAAAACCACTAGCATTCGACACCTTTAGCACCTTGAGGACTAGACTAGGTGTCATAGACATTAACGCATAAACAAAAATACAAAACACAAAATAAAAATAAATTTTTTTTAAGGTCATTCATGATCATCACACTCATTACACAAAACCACAAAATCTAATATTTTATTATTGTAATGCATGATCCACTATCGTACTGTACGATATATCTAAATCTACACAAACCATAACCCACATGCAAATTTCGCCTCTATTGATCATACTGTACGAAACATATCGTACTGTACGATACAACTGGTAGTCATTCAATTTATTCGGTATAACATTATTGATCATTGTATGGTACGATATCTCCACTTCATACTGTACGATCGACGTCAGCGAACGGGTTGGGATGAATTAACTCTGTTTGGTATAATATTATTGGTGATCATACTATACGATACCTCAACTTCGTACTATACGATCAACCACAGCAAAAATGGATGAGAATGACTTAAAGGTGTCTGGTACAATATAATTAACGTTTGTACTGTACAATACACCTATTTGTACAGTATAAAACTTTTCATCAAGGGTCGTATCGATGACCCTCGGGATGATCGAAATCCTTATGATCGTACTATACGATACCCATTGTACTATACGATACCCATTGTACTATATGATTTGACCACCTTTTCCTGAAATGACCCTTCAGAATAATTATTATCCATCGTACTATATGATACCCGATCGTACAGTACGGTGTTGGAAAAATTCTATAAATTTGCTTCACTTGAAACTCACTTCACTCACACTCACCTCCTTACCTTTCACTCAGCCTCTACATGATGTCAAGCTCTAGCAAGCGCGGTCGCCTCATTGTGGGAAGCTCCTCTTCCTCCCACCGTCACAGTGCTCGGTTCTTGAGTGCTAAAAAATGAGGATGCCTACCACAAGTACAAAGCCTGCAAGATTATACCATCCAAAATGCTCAGTCAGGCTGCTCTGAATTTCGAGGTACTGAACCTCTTTGCTTCCACCACTTTCCAGTTCCTTCTCACCCTGGCCTTCCCCTACAACTCAGAAATCCTATTAGAATTTCTACCAAATCTTACCTACACCGTCGACAGCATGACCTTCCACTCTTTTGCTGTTGGGGTGAAGGTTTCCTTCACACTTGACCGGACTACCTAGCTAGGGAGCTCGGGATGCAGGAATTACCGCAGAGAAAGCCTCAACGGATGAGCTTCTCTATCTGGAAGCTTTAGGGGATGAAGGCTAGCAGGTTTCCTTCAGAGGCCACGACTGGAGGACGGCCGGAGGTAGGACTTTGAGCGGGACGCCGAAGCCTTTCGCCGGAGTTTGCTCGAAGTAATGGAAGGGGAGGTCTGGGAGCTCGAGGGAAGATGCTGGGAGATTGGGGGAACTCTGGGGGGTCGTTCGAAAATGCTGGGATCGATCCTTGAGCTCTGGGGAGCACCAGTCTATTCAGCCTCCTCCCGCGAGCTCGGACAGCCAGGATTGAATCGGAGGGGGTCTCGGATTGATGCCAAGTGGAAAGGGGTACCATTCCAGAGAGCTCGTGAGCCTTAAGCCGGCGTGCCACAGCCTTTGGAAGGCTTTCGGTCAGGGTCAGCCTGGGGGGACCACCGAAGCTTGCTCTCCATTGGTTCCGACCGCCGCCGGCCATGGTCTGGGTCGGGTTGACCAGGGAAGGCCGATGGGGACACACTGGAGCGGGTTGAATGAAGTTTGAGATTTAAATTGATCAAGGGTAGGAATTAAATTGAAGTTGGAGTTGATCAAAGGTAGGAATTGATTTGAGGATGAAGTTGATCAAGGGTGGGGATTGATTTGAAGTTGGAGTGGTCCTAAGATCTAGAGGGGTTCTAAGATCTAGGATCTAAGGGAATCCTAGGCTCTAGAGTAGGCCCTAAGGTCTGGCTCTAGGAAAGGATCCTAAGGTCTAGAGTGGATCCTAGGATCTAGAATTAATCTGGAGTTTGGAAGGGCCTTAGTGACCTCATACAAAAATGAGGTCAACAATATGTGTTGTTTTTTTTAATGTTGTTTGCTCCACTTTTTGGTGCTGTCAAAAGGGGGAGAAGTTTGTTGTAGTTTGCTCATGCTTATGTTTCCTTATGGTTCAATAGAATGCATTTCTTTTTTTTTTTTTTCTATTTCATATTGTATTTCTTTTCTTTATTTTTAAATTAAAAAAATGCCATTCAAACTTGCCTATAACAAACATTATTTGACATCATAAAAAAGGGGGAGATTGTTGCAATCCATGACCCCTAGTTTGAGCTTTTGATGATGACAAATAATATCATCTTAACATCTATTCATTGAATATTCTTTTATTTATGCTATTATCTGTGAGTACTAACATTTCAGGAAGATCACAAGTTACTCAGGACAACAGGAAGACTCAAGACTTGGTAGAATAGGAGTGTGAGTCTATAATGTAATTTTCTATTTATTTTAGTTTTTTCATTGCTTGAGTCTAACCACAAACTGTATGTAAGTCTGAGCAACTACATACACAGATAGTGGGAGAGGGTTTTTAAAATAAACAAAAATGAAGATTTTTTTTGTTGATCGTACTGTACGACTTTATATCATACTGTACGATCTAATATGTTTAAAACATATTTCTGTGAATAGATTGTACTGTACGATTTATGTCATATTGTACGATGTGTTACTAATTCAAAACCCTAGACGCCGGATTTGTTTAAGTATGTTTTATCAGCCGTTAATACTATACGACTTAATTCGTACTGTACGATTTATTTAAAATACTTACTTAATATAACCCGTGATTAGTGGAATAAATCAAGGCTTAATCGCTGATTGGTCGTTATGCTGTACGAACCTGTTCGTACTATACAATGAACAAAGACGAGTTTTAATCATCTCGAAAATTGTCCTAGACGATCTCTTGTTTTTGAATCATTATATTATACGTTATATATCGTACCATACGATGAACAAAGGCCGATTTGGTGTCATCCCAGAGATTGTCCTGGACGATCCATTGATTTGTTCTAATCGTACTATACGATGTTGATCGTACCCTACGATGTATAGAGACAAGTTTTGATCGTCCTGGCTATCGTCCTATACGAACAGAAGAGTGGAGGTTCGTACGATACAATATTTTATCGTACTGTATGATTTATTTTGAACTATTTTAAAACCTTTGTACCAGGATGAAGATTATTGTACATATCATATTATATGATGTGAAATTGTACTGTACGATTGTAACTGCCACTTTGAAAATTTTTAGGGATTTTGGAGCCCATTTTTATGTGCCAAAATTATTATGTTTTTAGGGGTGTGATAGAGAGAGGAGAACGTGATTAGAGAGGGAATCATTGGGAGAGAGCTCTTGAGAAGTTTTTAGGATTTGAGAGAGGAAGGAGAGTGTGAGCTTGGTGAGGGAGAAGAAGTGTAACAGAGATCACACAGCTGCTCCGTTCTTGCTGCATCTTGCTCCCCTTATGGCCCGAGAAGCACTTATGGGAGGCTCTCTGAGGGGGAGACTCTTCTACATCTGTAACCTCGAAGGTACTCTGCCTTCTCCAGGAGGGAGAAAAATGAGAAGGTACGATGCCGTTGCCAGGAGGGTGAGAAGAGCGCTTGGCACTCTGCCACGCTGGGTTGGTGAAAGTGAGTCTTATAAGGGCTTCTCCACCTTGCCGAGGGGGCAAAAGGAGAGCTATAGTTTTGTAGTGAATTTCCCGGAGTGGAGGACTCCGGGGAGTGGACGTAGGTCATGATTTGACCGAATCACTATAAAATTGTGGTGTGCTTTTTCCTTATCGCTTTTTATTTTTGCCTGCACTTTATTTTCCTTATATTTGTTTGGTGATAACTGTGAGAGAAAAAGAATTTCAGTTTTGCTTGTTAAGGTCAATCAATTGCTTTCATATTAGTTAAAGCTTTCTTGTTAAAGTTTTTAAAAAACACAAAAATATTAGAACTCTTGCTTAGGATTTTAAATTATTGCAACAAATTTTCACAATTCACACCCCCTCTTGTCAATCTAGTAATTTCAAAAATCCAATTCTTTTATGGGTAACTTAAATTGTTAAGATATTTTATTATCTTAGGAAAGTAGAAACAAGTTTGTTCATGGTAACATGGAGGATGGTCATAATGTTTTAGTAGCTAATGCACTCAGTTTTGCTTCATCATCAATTAATTATGATCTAATTTTGGTCAATGGGGAATCTAATCAGTTAAGGTTGTTTTCTTCCACTTGGAATCCCCCTCCAACCGATTGGATCAAACTTAATGTTGATTCCACTCTTGACATTTATAATGCAGGCATAGGAGGAGTAATAAGAGACAACAAAGGTAGGTTTTTGTTTGCCTTTTGTTTCAAATGTCTGCATTGGGACTGCACGATTTTGGAGATGGAAGAAATTATATCCTTGAGGAAGGTAATTCTAGAATGGATGTATGAGGCGAAAGGAATCATTATCGAGGGGGGTAATTATAATGATATGAAGTATGTCTAGAATGTCTTAAAGGAAGGAATAATCAAAGGTAATGGCTCAAGCCATGATGACTTCTTCTTTCTTAGATATTTTAATCAAGTGATTATTCAATTTGTGAATAGGGGGTGCAATAAGTTAGCAGATTGTTGTGCTAACTATGCTTGTTCTTGTGGTTTTGTTTGAGATAGTTTGAGTAGTAATAAGGTTTCTCCTCTTTTTTTTTATTATTTTTTAAAGGAGGAATGTGATAGGTTTTTCTTCACCTAGGTTCTTGTTCTTTGACTTATTTTAATAAAATTGCTTCGAGCATTTCATCAAAAAAAAAAAAAAAAGAATTTCTATTTTAATGCATAAAATGTTTTCTATTCTATTTAAGGTTGGTTATCTTTATTGAAACATCTATAAATAATGGATAATCTTATTAATGAAATATTGGGGTAGATCCTAATTATGTTCTTTATTTTAATTGCATTGAGAGCTCAAGCCATCTATACTTTGAATGTGATTTTTCCTTTCAATTGTTATGTAGTTTCATTAGCTATACATTGTAATAACTTAATTGAGTGTCTTATAATGATGGGGCCATGTAATGCTTTTATAGGGCCATTTTTTTCAAATGCTACCTTAGTTATGTTAGGCTTTTGAGATAAGCGCTATATTTGGGTGAATATATTTTGAGCGTGTTCCTCATGGCTAAGGTGACTGTTTATTCAAGCGGTGAGTGCTTCTCAATATCTCATTTAAGGTGGGTCTCTTGATTTTTGTTAACTTGTTTAGATGTTTTATTTATACATCTAGATATCGAGATCTATAAAATGAATATAAAAAATAATCTCAAGTGTAATTAAATTTTGATTTTATTTATTTTAAATTTTAGCATCTCTGTGGCAAGCAAAAGTTATATAAATTTGCCAATAATAAGCATTAAATGGAAAAAAAAGATACTTATTTGATGGGTATATTCAATATCTTCACAAGTATTTAGCAAGATCATGATAGAGAAACTTGCTTTCAAAGTGGTCTCACAGTGGAATTCGTCGAACGACCCCAGATGCTCTACTTTCTTGAAACTCATGGGATAACTCACTTATGGGCTAAATCACCCACTATGTTTGATAGGAGCCACTCACTTGGGCCCATTATGAAGCTCTCACTTTCACAAGAAGAATCATAGATTCCTCATATAACTAGCAACTTGGAATTCACCACATACTAGGAACACAATAGAAGTCACTTTCTCTCTCTAGAGTGACCATCCACATGAAGTCCACCATGCTCAATTATATGACTCTTAAGTCATCTTGTTGTGACCATTTAACTTACAACATCTTTCATCCTTGAATTATATATTGTCTTCCTCTCTCTCTTTCCAAGCAATTTGAGATCTCACATTAGACTCATCAATGGAATAAAATAGCTTATCGGTTATAGGTCTAATCATCTCAACACTTACTCCTAATATTGATTAAGTCCACTTGTTTCTATAAAACTTCCCCATAGACCACTCATTTGAGTTCATTCAACCTCGCCTACTTTTAGTTAATTAGAGGATGATATGTACCTGAGGTTATCTATGTAGTAATTTAAGATTGTTTTATGTAGCATTATATATTTTTTTCTTTTATTTATTTTTCGTAGCATTTCTTATACACTTTAGAATTTTATAAAATAAATGTTAATAAGGAGCAGTTTGGATTTTCTTACTTATTCTAGTCGACTCTGTCTTTATATAAGGACCCAAATTTTCTTGAGCTATTCATAGATTCTCTCTTCTCTCTAGTTTACTTTTAACTCTCCATTCTCTTGCAAATTCCAACTCTCCAGCTAGGCTTGCTAGTTAAGTTAGGTATCGTCCATGTTGATCAATAATGTGAGAATGTGCCACATATTTCTCTTTAATATTTATTTAATCAAATATGCATAGTACAACATCATACCATCTCAAAAGATAGGCTAATGCCTGACAATCAATTTAGAAAGTGAAAAAAAAAAATCTTCTTGTAATCAAATATCGTATAAGGAAATTTTAATTCATCTTGAAGGATAAAACAAACATTCACCTATCATTTTACTATGAAACTAATTTAAGTATAAAGTGAGTTTGCATTCACAGGATTCTTTCCCAACCTTAGAAAGGAACTAAGATAGGATTTTTTTTCTTACTGAGTTATAGACTCCCTATAGAGGTAAGTCTTTATAGTTTATTATCTACTGAGACAAGTCCTGAAAGTAATCTTGATTAAAGTTTGTACAAGACATTTTGAATTTATAAAGATTTGATCTAAGATTTGAGTTCAAAAATTCGAATTAATGATTTAAATTTAGATTAATATTTTGAATTTATATAAGATTTGGATAACCCTCTAAAGGAGGAGATTCAAGGAAATGTGTATAGAATATGGACTTATTCCTACTTAGAGTGGGCTACAACCAACATCCAAAAGTAATCAATCACTTGATGAATGCAAGATAGGATGACTCCATATCTAAGGAATAAATAATTTTTAGACTTAAAACTTTATCAAGACTTTTTAATAGGTAAAAAACCTATCTATTACAGCTTGTCTCAAAGATATCGTAAGCTCTAAATTTAATTTTTGTTAACACTAAACTTTTAAAATTTTAAAGTAAGGATTTTCTAGAAAATTTAGATAGTATAATGGTCTAAAATCATAGGAAAATTATGAAAGCCCCAACACTTTGGATCCACATTCCTTTTTGTTGGCTTATGTGTTGGGCTAGTGTTTGTTGCAGAAATTTAAAATACATGTACGCATGCATGTCAGGAAAAATGTGTTTGTGTATATGGTACCACTATTGCATCATCCTAAAACTAACATACATGTTCCTACAAAGTCTAGAGCATGCATACTGAAAAAAAAAACCTATGAAAAGGCTACCCTTTAATAGAAATATGTTACTCATATGAATAAAATACATATAACATGAAGAACTATATGAAAGAGCAGTGTATAAATAAAATTTTTATTCATTTACTTTTTATGTATAATACAAATGAAGGCCCATTGAAAACTATGGTGACCAAGCTCTGCCAAAATAGGCTTGGATTACTATTCTTATATAATGGAGATTTAAATATGAATTCTTACTTAATCTTTATCTTTAGGCTCTAAGATCTTCTTTAAGATTTCAAATGACAATGAGCTTCGAAGGAAGAAGAAATACTTTCCTTTAGATTTTCAGTATGTGTATGTAATCATCTTTAATCTTTTTATAACTCTTGACACTGTACAACTCAATCTAGATACACAAGAATCTAGAACTTTATATTTATATTTACATCAGGTCCTAAATATATTCTACCTTTTGTAAGAAAATTAAAAGAGCAAATATTTATAAACAATGTAAAATTGTAATATAGGTACGTAAAAATTAATGTATCTAATGCAACCTAGAAGATTCTAAGATGAACCAATAAGAAATATAATCATGGAATCTAGAGCATGAGAAAGTAAGTAAACAAACATAAGACATCATCCAAGCATGGTATTTACATTACCTCAAATTACACCACCGACCGTGACTAGGATAGAGTCATTTACCCTGTCAAATCATCTAAAGTGTGTTTAAAAAGCATTGTTGTTTGGATAAGTTGTAGGTTATTTATTATTTAATGTTATTTAATATTTTATTGTTAATTTATTTTAAGTAAAAAGAGGTTTATTTAAATTTAAATTTTAGTGTTTTATAATTTAAGATTTAATTTAAAAAATATATTTTAAGCATTGAATTATTTATTGTAAGTTTTAAAAAACAGAGTGCTCAATAACTCCAAAGTGTAAGGAGACATTAATCAACAAGTCCTAGGCTCATATTTATAATACTTTTGATCGCTTCTAATGGATCAAATCTAATATATAGAGTCCTTTCTTTTATTTAGATGTTTTAATAATTTAGGTTTTAAAGCTTCCTATCACTTGATCACTTCAAGAACTTGAAACTCTCAATTGAAAGATCCTTGGCTCATAATTATAATGCATTTGATTCCCCCCTAAGGGATTAAATCAAGTGCATAGAGTCTTTTGATTTCTTTATTTTTTTAATTTATGTTTTTATATTTTATCTTGTTTATTTAACTAAAAGTATATTTTAAGCTTATAAATTTATATCAATTTTTTTACTATTTTCTCTATGGTATTAATTTATTTATAAATTTTTAAAGTTTAATTAAAATTTTCTAATTAATTAATTACCTTTAATGATTTACTTTACCAAACTTTGACTTTTATTTTATTTAAGATTATAGCGGTTTTTAATTTTAAATAAATTCTATATTTAATTTAGAATCGAATTCAAGTTTATTTATATTTTGTTGATATTTTTATTTATTTATGATTTTTACAAAAACAGCATAAGTAATTGAATTTATTCATATAATTAGGCTATTTTGATCTAGATTAATTCGAAACTACTTGAAATCATCACCCAAAACATGAGTTAACTCTCAGGATGATTACAAGAGATTGAGACCATTTAAAAAATTATTTATATTTTAGTTATTCTATTCTTTTATTCAATTGAATTTCTTTAATTTTACTTTAATCTTTATTTTAAAAGTTTCTTAGGCTCTTTTATTTTTCCCTTTAAACTATATTAAACCTGTGACTGATTGAAATTTACTTTGTATTTTTTTATTTATTCTAAAGTTTTAATAATTTATTAAGAATTTTTTTTGATAAAACTCACATAAAGGCCTACGCGTTAATAAAACAGGAAAAAATAATACCTTAAAGGGCCTTCAGTTCTAGAAAAGTACAACCTTTGAAGGAAAACCTCGAGCCAATGATTTTACCTATTAAATTAATAAGCAATATAAATTAAAATAACAAAACCAAGCAAAAGAAGAAGAAAAACAATTCAAATAAGTGTCTAGAATATCCTCAGTCCCTAACAAGAATCCAACAAAGCCAACAACAAACAAACTTGCATGAATAACTTCCAAAAGAACCCTACAAACAACACAACACCCAACACCCAACAAACCAACCACCAAACAACCAACAACCAGAAACACCACCAACAATAAATAACCACCCTGTAACCACTCCCACATGCCAACAACTACATGCATGAAGAACCAACAAAACCAAGAACAACAAGCTACACCACACCCAAAAAAAAAAACAGGAAGGAAAACCCTTACCCCAAAAGACAACAACAACCAAAGGCTCAAAACACCCAAATCAACCACAAGAAAATATATACGACCAACATCAAGAGACCAAAATAAATTAAAAACAAAACACAGCCCAGCTACCAAATGAAACAATGCCATACACAGGGGCATGATCGACAAAGGAGGACCAACAACAATAGAAGAATGAACAAAACCCCAAATTACTTCTTCTCAATTTTTTTATTAAGAATCTTAGGTCAATTATGCAAGGTGAATTACGGTTCATTAATTATCGAACCAAATGAACTCCAAATATCTTAAAATTTAAGCCCTTTGTCAATTAAGTTCTAAAGAACAAACCCAAGAAGTTTCAAGTTATCAAAGTCATTATATGGTTCAAAATTAAATTTTAAAGTAAATGCTTATATACTTTAATAAATGTTTTTGAAGAAATCTAGAACATGGATTGGTTAAAATTATTATCAAACTAACCCATGGCCATAAAGCTAGAACACCAAAAAAATTATGATACAGTGTTGTGTGGAGTGTGATTTATAAATTTCTAATGACCAAGGCAAGAAATGACCCATACCCTAGAAAATTTAATTCATGTAAACTTAATTATCAAATAAGCCTAAAACAAATAGGGCAGGTCACAGACATGCCCTACTATAACCTTCAGATCAATTAGATAAGTATATAAGGAGAATTTAGGGAAAAAGGGTAGATAATCTAAATAAATTACTCCTTATCAACTTATCAAATTGGCTTGATTTTATTTTAAATTGAGGCTTACTCATGTTGGTTCCATAGTGTTTTATATGCATAATTTTTTTAAACATGTGATTTATGGAAATTTTTTTGAAGTTTTAGATGATTTTATTAATTAAATGACAAATTTAATTCATTTTTCCTCCATAGTCATAAACATTTCCACCTCATCCTCATACAAGGGCATGCATCAGCTTGTAATCAGCCACCATTAAATGGCAATAATCAATCCCTTAACCACGTTAGTGTAGGATCAAAGTAATCATATCAAGTGAGGTTTATTTGGACACTCAAAGTGAACTGGACATATGAATCATTGTTGACCTCATTTTTATATGAGATCATTAGGACTAATCCAGATCCTAGATCTACCTAGACCTAGACCTTGGTCAAGCCTGGTTGACCAAGTCAACCCCTTTGAACAAAATACCTCTTAAGGGTCTAATGGGTCATTTTCATTAAATCAAATTCCTCAGAGCTTGAGACAACTTTGAATAGACTCAAAACATCATTCCAAACCTATTGAGCCCTAACCCATGTCTTGGGTCAACATGGTTTACCAAGTTAACCTAGGTTGACCCAATAACCCTTTAAGGATTAAACGAGTCAACTTGACATACTTGATTAAATCCAATCCCTCAAACCCTCTAACCCATCTCAAAGAATGCTCCAAATATGCTTAAATATATTTAAAGTTAAGCAACGGGAAAAATTTCCTCCATATAGGCTATTTCACTCAAGCATTGAACATAGGGCTTGATATATCTTCCAAGCTAGCTCATCAAGCCCTCTCACCTACCACTTTAAACATAATGGATCATTGACTGGTCAAACTAGTTAATGATTGGTCAAATAATGATTAAATATTCAAAATGTCCATTTTAACTCCTCTCCACTTTAATTTAAATACCTCCAGCTACATAGACTCTTTCTAAAGTCTTCTTAAGCCATTCCTAGGATGGAGATCCAATGATCCCTATTAACCCCACTTTCTTACATGTGAACAAAGCCCACATTCCATTTGTCCTCTTTTCCTTTGATCCACCTACTCCTAATTACTCTCTAGCCACATGTCAGCCATTTAAGGGTGCCCCAACAGATCCTAGCCATTTAATAAGCCTAGGGTAGTTTGAATAGGGCAAAATGTGGAAATAGAGATCATTCACTCAAGTCCTATTCTCTCAGCTCTCAAGCCCTCCTAGAGTACTTGGAGTGTTCTTTCGAGCCCCCCTTAATCTCCTACACATTTTTCACACTCAAATCCCATTGGTTAAGGCTTTTGCCAACCCATCAAGGAATAGATCTCTAGATCAAGTGTATTTTGAATGACACTTTCAATTGAAGAATTATACAAGGATAATCTACAAGCTCAATCGAACCTAAATCCATTGAATCCGATGGGGATATATCTTAAACCTCTCACCCTAAGTCACATTAGTTGGGGTGAAATAGCTTTTCCATAAGTATTTTTCAAATGTTAACATTGATTCGCCATTATTTTTGTTCACTAGGAAAATTTATGTTTAAATTTCATGCAATTTTATCACCTGGTTTGTGAGAACAAGCCGTTTTTATATTCTAGGTTATGGTTTATGTAAGTTTTTACTTACATATGATCAGATTGTACGATCATAATTATACTGTACGATGTGTTTTTAATTTGAAACCCTAGTTGCCAGATTAATTTAAGCAAGTTTTTAAATCTTGAGTTTTGAACTGATCTTACTGTACGATTGCATTATATAATATGGATGTTTGAATACTTTATTAAATTAACTCTGTGATTAGTTAATTAAATCAAGGATTATTTACTTATTGGTGATCATAATGTACAACATTATTCGTATTGTATGATAAACCAAGGTTATTTTTTATCATCCCAAACATCGTATTGGACGATCCCATGACTTTTAAACTAATCATACTAGACAAAGTAAACATCTTACTAGATGACCTGATGCTTTTAACAAATCATACTATACAAATTAGATCATACTAGATGATGAACAAAGACGAGCTTTGGTCGTCCTAGCGTTCTTCCTATATGAATAGAAGAAATAAAACATATTATATTAGATGATATTTATATCATACTATACGATATTGTTCAGAAAAATTGCATGTTCATACTCCATCATACCAGGATGAAGACTATTTTGAACTGATCATATTGTACGATCTTAGATCATACTGTACGAACAGAAATGGTTGAATTATAAATTTTAAGTTACTTGGAGCCAGATTTATATATGATATGATACTTTTGTCTTTTGAAAAAAATAGAGAGAGGAATGTGACAAGAAGGAAAACTCTTGAGAGGGAGCTACTTGATGAGATTTTTGGATTTGTGAGAGAAAGAAGAAAGTGAGTTTGTGATGGAGGAGTGTGAGGGGATCACACGATTGCTCCAAGCATATTGCACGCTTGCTCCTCCTGTGGCCCGAGAAAATCTTGTGGGAGCACTCTAAGGGGAAGAGCCTCTAAGGTCTGTTTCCTCAATGGTACTCTTCCTTCTCTAGGAGGGAGAAAAATGAGAAGGTTTGCTGCCATCACACGGAGGTTGAAATAGCGTTTGGTACTTCGCTATACAGGCGAAGGTGAAAGTGAGGTTTTGTAAGGCCTTCTCCATCTAGTTGTGGGGGAAAAATGAGAATTACTTTTCAGAAGTGAAATTCCTAGAGCAGAGGACTTCGGAGAGTGGACATAGGTCAAGTGACCAAACCACTATAAATCTTGTGGTGTGATTTTTTTGTTTAATGCACTTTACTTATATTTTGCATCTTATATTTGCTATAACTTCTTGGTGAAAATTGAATTCTAGATCTTTGTTGTGTAATTTAAAATTTCATCACTTATATTGCAATCATGTTTTAATCATTAGCTTCCGCATCAAGTTAAGTTTGGTTAAAAAAAAATTAGAATGCTTCTTTAGGATTGTCTCTTTATTATAAAAATTCCCAATTCACACCCCCCCCCACCCCCACCCCCTCTTGGCGCACCTCATATTTTCAATATTTATATTAAATCTTCTTTACCTTGTTAGACACCTCCCCTCCTATGGGTTCTAGTAAGCCACCAACATATTATGGTGCAGTCTTGTCAAGGGATGTTGTGTAGTCTCTAGGGTAAAACTATTTTTAAGCTTTTTTTTTTCAAAAACACCATCATATATGATTTCAAGCATTCAATTAACTAGTATGCATTGCATTAAAAATAGATTTAAATGTGTCTAAAATATAATTGCATTTTACCTTAAGCATTAAATATCCAACATAAGTCAAAGGGGGAAATTAGGAATCTTCTCTAGATGTCGGCCCTAATTCCTTAAACTCAATCTAATTAACATCCCTACAACAACTACATCAAAAGTAGACTTATAGTTTTAAAGCGCCTAGGTACATTAGATGGCTCCCCAATCTAGGCTGGGGTAAGTCTGGATCCTGCATTGCATTAGTTAGTTTCAGGTCACCAATTTCAATACCTAATTTAGACTTTGGTTTTGAGACAGGCTCGGGCTATAAGACCTCAACCTCCAGGAATCTAATCTTAACTTTGTATTAAAATTAACCATTCAAACTTACGCCTCATTCAATTCGAATTCCAGCCCAATATTTAGGATAGGCTGGGGTGTTTTTAAAGTAATTCAAAATCTTAAAACACCTCCTACCCTTCTTCCTTTAACTCCAAAAGTAAGTGTTCAAATTTCATCCTTTCCCAATTAAAATTTACAACCCTTACCTCCCTTGACATCAAGCTTTGAAATCTTAAAATAAAATTTCTAATGTTATTTTAATTAAGTCTATTCATCAGGAATTTTGATTTTCTACAATGTATTTTACTACGATGACTTATGCTTGTAGGAGATTTAGAAACCCAAATCTAACTTTCAAAGATTAAACTTTTCAAAACATCAATTACCCTTCTTTAGAAAATTCACAATTTAATGATCATTATCATCATTTTCAAATGATTGGTAATAAATGATATCTTCTTCCTCCGGAATGATATGTCATTCTATTATAATGACTTTGGTTATGAAATTAATAATCTTGTATCCAGATTTTTATACTCAAACACTCGATCAAATTCTATTTTGACCCTCTAGGGTCTTATGTGATTTTTCTTTGAGTTTGACAACAATAATTAGGATGAATTTAAAATTTTAAAATATGAACCTATTATGTAACAATATATTCACCTTTTGAGATGATATATCATTCATAATGAAGTGTTCGATTTCAAAACTATAACTCAAGAAATTAATCTTTTCCAAAGAAAATTAATATTTTTTTTTTAAGAATACATTTCAATAAAAAAAATTGTGACTCCACTAGGGAATAATCTCACTCTCCATCTTTATTAGCGATATAAATTTTATTGCATCGATAGTTTTGACTACCTTTCTTTTTATTGGTCCCTCTGCCCATTTATTTTTTGGGTGAGTGAGACCAACATCAATTAAGACATGTCAAAAGAGAGTCGAGCATAGGAAACCTCTGTCAAAATCGTGCTTTGTCATTTTGCCTCTAAGTTAATTTTAAAATCCTTCTATATATGATATAAACTTGAATGCTAAAAAAAAATGTTAAGTTTCATAAATTACAAAAAATCCTTCAATCTCAAAATCATAATTTCAATCCTCTTGCAAAATTCATTTTTTTTCAAATCCTACCTATCCCTATATTCTATCACTAAATAAAGAATTTTAGATCAAATAATTCAGTTTGTATGATAAAATATGAACACCTTCTTCAAAATTGACTCAAAAGATCGATCCTTTCGGCAAAGTTAAGCATTAACATTTCATTTCCAAATAATTCATCAGGATGAAAGAGTCGAGCAGATTTCTTTGAATCTTACCCTTAGAATTTGTAAACCCTTATGTTGAATGTGAATTCAACATATTGAGTTTCAAAATAAGAGAAATTCTGCAAAATTTTCAAAATTTTAAATCTCCTTCTAAATCATTCAACTTCAATCGTCATTTGTTTCACACAACACCCTTTTTTAGTTTAACATAGGCAATGTAATTTCAAAACCTTAATCAAATCTAGATTTTGACATTTCATACAAAGCAAGTCAATGCAGTGAAAGAGTCAACTCATGGTCTCCAGATTTTCCCTTAAATTTCATTAATCATTATGTTGAAAACAAAACTCAACATTTTGAGTTTCAAAAGTGAAGGAAAATCTTTCAAACCAACTTTAACCAACATTTCCATGTGTCTTCTATAACATTATGTTGTAGTTGAACATATGCAATGTAAACCCAAA
The DNA here is from genome assembly GCF_001605985.2 of Dendrobium catenatum. Classification (NCBI taxonomy): domain Eukaryota; kingdom Viridiplantae; phylum Streptophyta; class Magnoliopsida; order Asparagales; family Orchidaceae; genus Dendrobium; species Dendrobium catenatum. Next base: position 121,466 of record NW_021320039.1, read on the forward strand.
ACTCTTCAGTCAATTATGGACTTTGACATTTCACTCCCAAATCATTTTGTAGGGGTGAAAGAGTCAAGCCTAGTTTATTAGAGTCTTCAGATTATTTTTGTAAACCTACATATTTGAATAATACCCAATATGTTGTGATTTAAAGTCTAAAGAAAATTCATTCAATTGCAACCTCAAATTCAAATTCAAAATTAAGTTTAAATTCAACCTCAAGATTAAATTCAAGTTTGATTTCAACCTTAAATTTAACTTTAAATTTTATTTCAAATTCAAATTTGTGCTTTGACATTTTAACCCATTTCAATTGTTCAAATGAAAGAGTCAAGCCCTATTTCTGGATTTTCCTGTTGATTTTGTGAACCTACATGATTGAGAGAAACTCAACATATTATGTTACAAAATTTGAAGGAAGTACATTCAATTTCAATTTCAAGTTCAAGTTCATGTCCAATTTCAACTCCAACTTCAAATCAAAACTTTGACATTTTACCCCCAAGTCAGTTGATGGGACAAATGAGTCAAATCCAGCTCTTAAGTCTTCCTTGTCAATTTTATGAACCATGGTGTTAAATGTAATCTTAACATGACTGAGTTCTAAACATTTGAATAAAATTAATGAAATAAAAAATTTCAAAACTTTAGGTAATAAGTCAATGGAGAAGAAATGATTGATCTAATTGCTAAAATACAAAGGGATGTTCATTTAGTTGAGATTACTTTATGGTTAAGAGTTGACTCCATCAACTCTAAGATGGAGGTTGTTGTTACCCCTTTACCCATTGTCCCTCTACTCAGGAGGATAACAACCAAAAGTTAGAAATAAGGGAAAAGTATGCATCTCAAACTAGTATTGGATCAAGTTCCAGCACCATCTTAGCACTAGGAGCAAGAAGATGAACTATAATCGAAGAGCCAGAAAGAGGGCTACTAAGGCTAAAATGATTATACAATCAAAAGCCTTATAGAAGGTCAAATTTGAAACCAATCAAGAGTTCATTTCTCCTTACATGTACCACCTCCTTGGTGGAAATCATTACCACCCTCTTCCTATCACACAAAGGAGGGAGGTTGTGAGGACGAGAGTGCAATGTCCAATACACCTTCTTGACTACTACATATAAAGGATCAAACAAGCCAGAACAGAATAAATACCAACAACAGGCCATAGGCCCCTTATTGAAGGTTATGACCCATCCACTTTACTAGAATATGTTAGGGCGTATTACTACAAGTGTCCCCCTACATCATCCATAAAGGAGGAGGTGTAGAAACCACTCGGGGTGCCATTCTCTTAAGTACTAGTCCACTAGTAGTGAGAGAGAGGAAATAATCTAAGATTGTGTAAGATAGTGATACCATCAAAATTTAAATTTCAACGGGATCCTATGATGATAAATCTTTTGATTGCAATGATGCTGAGTCAACTAGGGATAGTGCAGATCCTATAATAGTCTCTCCCTCTAAAGAGAATGTAGAAATTTAATTCCTTAGTGATAAGGGTCTTGACATCTAGACTTAAAACCTTTAAGGAAAACTTATCAATTTTTCAAGTGTACCGGGTCAAGATTTTTAAGACAAGTTAATTCCTCTTTTTAATGGAAATTGACCTCTCCCTTACGTCTTAAGTAGGAGACAGTTGTAATTGACTCTATCAAATGCTTAAATGTCCATCCCTCCTACCACTTCCATGGGTTGAATTAACTTTTGAATTAATATTTATATCAAGCTTAAGTTGACATTAGAAATGAAATTTTCACAATCTCTTTTCAATTTTCTATCTTAATAGGCATCTTTTGCATGGTTTCAATCTATTCAAAGATTTTCATAGTCAAGTTTATTTTTCCATCAAAAGATTGGGAATGATTTGAGGATTATTCTTCCTTGTATAAGAGAAAGACTTTTCTTCTCTTACACTTGAGATATAATCCCTATAATAAAAAATAGAGCAACCATTTTGAGGTTTTAAAGAAAGTGAAGCCTCTTCTTAAAATTAATTGAAATAAAAAGATGCGCGAATGCGCCAAAAATCTAAAAATGCTTAAAGTGCATCAAAAGTCAAAAAGATGCACAGAGTGTGCCAAAAAGCAAGAAATGCACAAAGTGTACCAAAAGTTAAAAAAATGCGTAAAGTGCGCCACCAAGAAAAGAGAAGAAGAGTAAGAGGCCTTTCTTCCTTCGAATCCTTAAATCTTAGAAAAAACCTTATCACCTTTAAATATTTGACTTAAAAAATCATGAATCTAGATTCTTCATCATACATGAATTATTTATCAGATAGAAGAACATCATGCAAAAGAATTGAGAAGATCAAATTTTTACTTCCTACTAAAATACTTTTAGAATTGATTTTAATTGAAAATATTTAAGGGAGACCCCAGTTTAGTTTCTAGGAAACTCAGTCTGTGTTAACAAACCCTAAATTCTCAAATATTTCCAAAATGGTTGGAGTCGACTCAGCTTCTCACTCTAATTGATAAATTTATTCCTACTTGTCGATCCAACAGGGTCCAAATAGCTAGAGAAAATTTTTAAATAAGAAGAATGAATATTCTACTCCTGATAAAAATTTAAATCTTTCCCTTGAGTAATATAGGTGAGTCCTTGTATGCAGGCATCTCTTCCTTTAAGAGCTTCTTTATAAAACTATACTATGTTGGGTCCAAAGTCAATCCCACTAGAGGAGTGGATTGTTTTGCTTGGAATTATTATTTAAAATCAAATAACGATTGAGCAGAGTGCCCAACTCAAATTGGAGGAGCTCGAGGCCTTATAAAGCATCATTTTTAAGGCTCAGTAAAACTCATAGTCATATAAAGCCTTAGTGGTTCATGCTTGTGATAAGATAGTGCGACTTAAAACCTTCCAAGTAGGAGACTTCGTCTATGTTCTTCAGATTCCTGTCTAAGCCTACTAAAAGATCGTTGGGGCAGTTTGAACCAATACAAGAATATCCTCGTATCGTAGAGATAATCTTTAAAAAATTTACAAATATTAATTGATCAACCCTGAAGGATGCCACCCAATACTTTCAAACATTGGGGCTGCTCTTCAGAAAGTACCATGCTAGATGAGTATTAAATTTTACATCAATAAAATACTCTTCAAATTCAAAATTCTCAAAATTCAAATTCAAAATCTTCAAAATTCAGACATCTATCTGAAATCAAAATTTTAATCAATCCCAAACCACATCAAATTCAATCGAAATCCAAATTCAAAAGTCATATCCAATTCAAAACCAAAATCAAAATTCTCTAGTGTTTTAAAAATATGTGTGTGTCCCCGTGCTTCCTTTCCTTAGGATTAGATCTGGTTGTGGTGGAGCAAGCCCCTAGTGAGACCATCCTAGCATCCAGAATCAATTTTGGGTTATAAAGTTTTTTCCAAAGTCCTTAGAGGTTTAGGTATACTATACCCTTGTCTAGTTCCCCTAGTTAGATGTGAGTCCATGTGCTTTCTAGCTAGGTTTATCATTAAAAACCCAAAACAAAATTTATCTTTTAGGAGTAGGAGTGAGTCCTCGTGCTTCCTACCTCCTAGGATCTTGACTAACTAGTGGTGGATTTAGGAATATTAGGCCCCAGCCTATTTAGTTATCCTCTTTTCCTTAAGGTTAGGTGTGAGTCCCTATGCTTCCTTTCCTAAGGATTAGAATCAATTTGGGTTAGATAGTTTTTGCCAAAATCCTTAGAGATTTAGGTAGATTATCTCCTTGGCTACTCTGCCTAGTTAAATGTGAGTCCCTATATTTTTTAGCTAGGTTTGTCATTGAAAACCCAAAATAAATTTTATCTTTTAGGAGTAGGTGTGTCCCTATACTTTGTACATTCTAGGATCTTAACTAACTAGTGGTGGATTTAAGACTGTTGGGCCCCACCATAGTTCAATCACCTTGTAGTCTTTTAAAGATAGGTGTGAGTCCTAGTACTTCCTTTCCTTAGGATTAAACCTACTTGTGATGGAGCACACCTTTTGTGGCACCATCCTAGTTTCAAATCTTGATTTAATCTTTCATGTAGAGTAAGTTTCCTCCCCATAAGATCTTCCACTAGTGATCGAGCACGCTCTCTATGGAACCACCCTAGTTTCAATTTTTAAATTCGATCCTCTATGAGAAGTGATGCTTCCTTCCCACAAGATCTTCCAGTATAACCCCTAAAGTACTCTTTTCAAGGTCTAAATCAACTAAGATTTAGGTTTTGGCATTTAACCCATAAATTACTCGTTGGAGTGAAAGAGTCAAGGAAGATTTTTGGGATTTTTTACATCAATCTTGTAAACTTGCATGCCCAAATAAAATCCAACATGTTGAGTTCCAATTTTTAAGCATAATTTCAACATTCAAAATCCTTTCTAAAACTTATCCAAATTAAATTCAATCTTTACTATCATATATTATGCTGCAATATCCCTTATAGTTTAACATATGCAATGGAAAATCAAGTTCCACCAACACATAAGTCATGCTTGTATTTCATCTTATTGTATTGGGCTATAGATTTCTATATCCATACATGTGCGATGAGATATGATACCACCTTATGATTATCTTTTGAATTATACTTCAAGATCCTAATTAAAATTCTCCCTTTTCAATTCTAAAAGAAAATTTTGACTCTGTTTAAATGGCCAGCAAGTTGATCTTCTCTTTAAGCCAAGACCTTTATGTTCAAGAGTTAGTTTACAACAGCACAATCCAATTTGGAATGGCGTTTAAGTCGATCAAGTTATTTGTAAATGGAATTGAAATGTGTGATCTGACTACTGATGGGGAAAAGGACTCCCCTTTGGTGGAATTGCTTTCAGGTTGGGGATTGACTCCCCCTATCCCAAAAATGAGGTCATGGTCACCTCCATACCTGATGCATTCTCTTCCAAGGATGATGGAAAGTTGAAATCCCAATTTAGACTCTTGAAGTGAAGTCAATTTTTGAGTAGGGACGTTCTTGGATCCCTTTTACTAGTAAGAATTAGTAGAAGAACTTTCTAAAGAGATTAAGAAAGAAATTAACAAAAGAAAAGAAATTCTTGAACTGAAAGCCCAGGGCCAGATTAAACAAGAGGCAATTTAGGGGCTTTTTATTCTTACTTCCTCTCCCGTCCTTAAGGTGAGCCGCTTCTACCCCCTCGCTGCTCCTGTGGTGGAGGAGAGGCTAGCTAGGTTAACTAGCTCTCCACCATTCACAATGGATTACTCTAGTAAGAAAACACCAAAGGAAAAGTATCTACAAAGAACCAAGATGTTGAGGAATATAATCCATACCTCTGCTTCCCAGGCAAGAGAGATAAAGAAATAATATGTGAGGCACCTGAAGGGGTTGATCTCATACCAATTTGAGAATGAGATTCTTAAGGAAGAAATATCTAAAGCAAAGAACCTAACTCTCTAGAATGTTAGAAAGAATAAGAAGTTTGTAAAGCAACCAATGATAACAATTTGAGGGGATGAATACCACTGGGTGCCACGCTTTCTATCCACAATGATGGAAGAGATTGTACTAACCAGATCTGGGAAGGGCTGTCATCATAATGGCAGGCTGCCTATCCCACCTTCCAAATTTGCAAAATTGGCATCGATGGTATTGAAAACTTAAGAAGATGATTAGACTAAGGATATGGTTGGATTTAGGGAAAAAAGGTCTAAGTCCCCTAAAGAACAAAATGATCCAAAGAAAGCCAATAGGATTGATGACCCCTAAATCCCATATGATGTCCCCGAGGTCTCTAACTAGCGATCTGAGGACTCTACCCACTTGATATAGGATTTATTACTCTTTAAGCTCCTTCTTTACCTCCTAAATTTGATGCCCCTTACCCTTTAGATGATGTCACCCATTTGACTACCGACCTCATGATAGTCAAATGGGAAGGGATAGACCCAGATGAAGACCAAGAGATGATCGATTAAATGGTTGTAGAACCTTTGACAACAGTCGACCTTAATATTCAAGATGTCTCTCTCCAAACTTGATGTGAAATAGTTTGATGATATAATGGAATATAAGGGCTACTTACCCATTGACCTTGAGTTAATAGTGGAAAGACAAATTGATGAGGTGGTTTAGTAAATTTGGGACATCTTAAAGAAAAAAGAAGTTACAAATACTTTTAATCTGAAACTCAATAATTTGTTAGTGAAAGAATATATTTCTACTTGTAGAATCTGTATGGTTAAAACTAGGGCATCAATTAAGGAAGATGGGCTAAGCGGAAATTTTTCTACCAAGGAATAAGGTTCAACGACTATTGATTCATATTATGACGGGTTAGTAAAGGCTAGAGATGATGATCGACACATTAATAATCTTGAAGCAAAATTTGTAGATATATTACTATGGATCAAAGAAATGCAAGATCTGTTAGATAAGGAAACACACCCTCTATCTAAGTAATAATAATGCACTATTCAAGAACTGGTTGATCAGATCAGAAAACTAAAATCTAGATTAAAAATTTTGAGTCAGCATTTGTAGTTCCTCCAATTCAGTACTAAGTTCTTTCAATTCCCCTAGTCCAATAAGTAGTCCCTTTAATTCCTTCAATACCACTACCACCGACTCAAAAGGATACTAAAAAGATGATTGAGGATAAGGTAAGGGAGTCTTTAACCCATTCCCAAGGGATCATATCTATTCAAAAAAATAAACCCTACCTCGAGGATAATGATTCAGTCCTATATTTAAAGGGCTTTCTGCCACCATCCTTGAGAACTTTTGCCAATATTGAAAACCTGAGACAACACCTTATCAATTTTTGAGTGAGTTGTTATAAAGCAGGAGGCTCACATGCTCTAATATTTTGCCAATTCATTAGTAGTCATTCTGGCATTGCTTTTGAATTGTAAGCCGATATGCCCAACTATTCAGTAAGAACATTTAACGAATTAGAAAATCTATTATGAAAGAGATTTTTAGGGTTTTGTAGCATACAATTGTAGGATATCTAGTCATTGAAAAAGAAAATCCAAGAGATTCTTTTGTTAAGAGATTAACCATGAAAGTGATTTATAAGTTGAGTCTTCTTCAAAAGAAATTCAAAATCTAGTCGAGATCATTAGAGATAATAAAAAACTTGATCTTCCTGATTCAACTCCTCAAAGGAAAGTCAAATTTGAGATCATATCATATACTAACATCCTCAAAATTAAGTTTTGAGGGATTTCTATAAAGATAAATTGTTCAGATTCTAACTCCCATTCAGAAAATGATGATGCACTGCCTATGAAGAGTGTAGATCAAGTTCATGGTCGTGGAGGAACAAGTTCATGGTGGTAAAGTCTTACCCCCTAGGTTTTCTCCCTAATTTAATGGAAATTAAGTTACCTCTAATGATTCAACTCAAAATCATCCTCAATAATCTATTCTTCCTTCAAATTTGTCAGGTCATGATCTTAATTTTCCTAAGGTTGACTATAATGTCTAAGCTCATCTTAGGAAGTTGCCAACCAAGTTGATCATCTACAATGCTCTCATCCACTCAAAGGAGAAGAGAGAATCTTTAATCAAAGCACTTCTCGACCTAGAGATTTTCCTATCTCAAATAACTATGACCTCCCATGATGAAATCATCTAATTAAAGAAAATCCCAAGAGTAACATTCTCTAACTAGGACTTACATCTGGGTACTTTTGATTATAATTACCCACTTTACATCACTATAAATGTGAGAAACTTCAAGTTATCAAGAGTCTTTGTTGATCCAGGTGCATTGGTCGATGTGATGAAGGTGAAGAATCTTGCATACCTTAAAGTCGATAGATGCAAGCTCGCCACTGAAAAGTTGGTGTTACGTAGGTTCAAACCAAAGGTCGAGAATGCTTTAGGTTTGATCACCGAGCTTTTATAGATTGGAGAATTAAAAATAGAAGAAGAATTTTACAAAATTTATTTAGTGAAACCCTTCAATGCACTCTTATGTAGGCCGTGGATCAATGAATATAGAATGGTTCCATCTACCCTTCAGCTATACGTCAAGTATAACTGAGATGAAATTGAGTATGTGATAATGGGTAAACTGCAACCATTTAATATTTAAGAGATTATGATTTATGAGGATGCTGCATATTACACACCTAAAGGGTCTTCTTCCAGTCCTAAAGTTAATATCAAAATTAAAGAGGAGAAAACATATGAGCATGGTTCAGGAGGAGTTAGGGTTGCAAATGAATCGAGCGTTTGATAAGCTACTTATGGCTTGGCTCAATAAGAGCTCGTTCTTGTTCATTTGTTAAGGAAAAAGAATGAGCTTGAACACTTTTGATAAATACTTGATAGCTAAGTAAACAAGCTTGAACAATTTGGCATTCAATTCATTTATGTTCATGAAAAATATCATTTAATACTCAAGAATAAGCTCATAAAAAACTTGATTAGAGCTTGACTAAGAAGATTGATTAGAACTATATTAGTCTTAAAAAAATACATATTGTTAAATTTAAAATTTTATTTTTTCTAATCCTGTCTAAAATTATTTAATAAATTATTTTATTTTTTGTATGAACCTAAAATCACAAACAACATGCTCTCCAAATAAGCATAAGATGAATTTTAGATCATTTGTTTGTGAATGAGCTCATTTGGTAGCTCAAGGATACTCATTCGATATATTTTTGAATGAGTTTGTTTGATAGTTTAAAAAACTTTGCTAGATATAATCATGAATAGGCCAATGTAATTATTTATTAGAAAGATTGACATGTCTCATTTTTTAACTTAATGTACATATAGAAGTATAGCTCATTTATAGCTTGACAAGGCTCATTTGTTTAATGTTTGATAAGAATGAAATGAACCAAACATGAACTGAACATGACACCCATAATTTAAACAATCCAAGGTTGAACACATACACAAAAGCTCGAATCAAACTCAAATGAACTTGAATAAACTAATAATAAACAAACTCAAATAGGAACATGCACTTACTCGGCTCGACTTGGCTTGTTTGTAGCCCTAAGAGAAGTTTAAGAATCAAAAGGAGAAAATGAGAAAAGTAAAAAAAAAAAAGAATTAGATATTGAAGATGACCTCAAGATTGTGGTCCTTAGGCCTCCAAACATATTACCTCAAAGAGGTGAGAGATTGTCTCAAAGGGCTCATGATTGAGACTATACTTTATTTGAAAGAAAAATAACCTCAGTATACATTGATGGATAATCAAGTTTCAATGAAGAATTGGAAGCATGTGGTCCAAGAATTCCTTCTGATTACCAAAAAATCAATTCTTCTCGAAGTTTAAACTCGCTTTAGAATAAGACAATGACCCAATGCACGATGCTTTGAAATTTCAAAGTGACGAACCTAAATTAACCATGTATGAAAAGCTCAGTAGGAGATTTGAAGCCTTTATCTTAATCCCGCTGTCTATTAAAAGTTTGCGAGGGTTGAAACTTCATTAAAAAATTTTTTAAACCCACACATAATAATTGATGAAATAGATATAGAAAGAGTGAATACACCAAAATTTATAACGGTTCGGTCAACCTAAGCTATGTCCACTCCTTGGAGACTCCTTCTCCAAGTATTGCGCTAAATAGTAGTGACTCTCCTTTTGCTCCCATAGCAAGACGGAGAAACCTGTACAGACTTTATTTCACTTCCTTGGTGTGGCATGTGACTCTTTTACATGTAGAGAACCTCAACTCTAATTGCACCCTCCACATGATGGTCTGAGAACCAAAATTCTAATTCCACCCTCCTGGTGATGGTCAGAGAATTTCATACAGGGGTAATTATATCATATGAGCTCTATCATATAGTATGATCAATCACAATAATTGTATATGATTTGATTGCCTGATATTAAGGGATTAATTAGAAAGGATTTTAATTGGAGCATATAGTAAGAACCAAATCGTAGTGTACTATCAGTATAGAATTATTATCTTTGTTAATCTTTTGCTGCTAAGGATTTGTTAGAGCATAATATTTTGTATAGTACAAATTAAAATCATACCATATGAAATACTTCATATAGTATGAAACCAAGATCACATAGTACACATTAATTAAAAAAAGACTCTCTTAAAAACATTTTTTATCCATCCCCATGTGTGTGTGCATGGTTAATCAGCAATGATATCCACCCAATTACATGATACAGCTCAAGAAAGGAGAAAATACAAAATAAAATAAAAACTAACTATAACCCTAGTCTACCAAAGTCTTGAGCTGATCAGAATTGCAAGTGGTAGATTGATTTCCTGAAACGTTAGTGCATACAAAAACAAAACAAGATATCATAAAAATTAAAGAAAGTAGTATCGGACACTATAATGTTTATTAAAAAAAAAAATTCATTGTGCCTGAATCAGGTTTGCAACATCTACTAGCAGGGTTATAGGGTTAGTGATTAAGGAAGCTCCTAGCTAGATAGTGAAGTAAAGAAACTCAAAAAGTTTTTTCCTAGCTCCTCCTCCTTAAGGAAAGAAGAGGATGTAACCCTTACGGAGGAAAATTTCAATGAATTTATGGAATTAACTTTTGGCTACTATTACGATGGTTATAAAAATCTTATCTTTAAAGGTCTTATGCCGAGTTAATGAACTAAGGGTCAAACTAGTTACCATGAAAGCCCATGGCATTAAAAAATAAGAAAAATGTAATGAGTGGTATCATCTTTGGAACTGTTAGTTCATTTGATGACGTTGAATATTATCTTGCGATAACTGATCATCTTAAATCTAAAGATTTTCCGTATGGAACTTATCGATTCCCTTGATAGACTTTGTTTGGAGACTTCAAATGACTCTGATGAACTTCAAGTTTGTCATGCACACCAAAATTCAAAGAAGAGATTAAATCGAAAGTTGATGTGTTTAAACAGGTTAACCTTGGAATAAAAGATGACCCTCGCCCCACCTTCATAAGTTTGTTGTAGAGTAAGGATGAGTCTAAGCATCTGATTCAACTTCTTTCTAAGTTTAAGGGTTGATTCACCTTGGCATATGATGAAATGCTTGGCTTGTCCACTGAAGTGATAGTCCATAAACTTGGAATTCGGTATGATGTCAATCTTGTTAAATAAGCTCCTCAATGCATGTGCTAAGAGATTGAGCAATAAGCCATTTTTTAAATAAAGAAATTTGTAGAGGCCTAATTTATTTGAGTGAAATATTATCCCACTTGGGTAGCCCACTTCATGCTAGTTTGGAAGAAGAACAATCAAATCTGTAATTGTGTGGACTATAGGGATCTTAATAAGTCGTGTCCCAATGATGAATTTCTTTTCTCATACCTAAACTTATGGTGGACATTGCCTCTCATGTTTTTTTATCATTTTTTGATTGCTCGTCAAGATATAATTAAATCAAGATGGCCCTATAAGATTAGATAAACATTGCATTTAGAACTCCTATAGGAATATTCTCTTATAAAGTGATATCATTTGGCCTTAAGAATGCTGGTGCAACCTACGAGCGGGCCATGACTCATAGATTTGATGACTTAATCCATAATTAAGTTGAGTGCTATATTGAAGATTTAGTCATCAAAAGTAAAGTCAAAGAGGCTCACTTGTATGACTTAAGAGTCATTTTCAAGCAATTGCGTTGTTACAACCTTAAAATGAATCCCTTAAAGTGCACTTTTTGGTGTTACTTAAAATAAATTTTTGGGCTTCATAGTGAAGCATCACAAAATTTAAATTGATCCAATCAAAATTGAAGCCATCTTAAATATATTGGCTCCTAAGAGCCATACTCAACTAAGGTCTTTTTAAGGTAGGTTGTCGTATATATGAACGTTTATTTTCAATCATTCTAGAAGATGTCAAACTTTTTCTATCCTAGCGAAAAGGGACACTAAAATATTATGGGACGAGAAATGTCTAAATGGTTTTGAAAACATCAAATAGTATTTTACTAATTAATTAATTTTAGTAACCCCTGTTCAAGGGAAACCTCTAATACTTTACATCGCTGCCCTACATGACCCTCTCGATACCATTTTGACTTAAATAAGGCGAAATAGAATTCTCTCTATTTAATAAGCCAAAGTATTCTCCCTACGTAGATATGTTACTCTTTAATCGTATGATATGCATATAAAAATCATATTCTTGTATGCTCAACTCGGGAAAAATATCATGTACAGTTTATAGAATTCATACAATATGAAAGTTTTTCTTATAGTATAAAAAAATAGTAACTCAAGACATGATAAACAAAAACTCTTTTCAAAAATAAATCACCCAAGATCCATGACATGTAATAACAAAAGAAAAAATAAAAATAATACTAACAGAAAAAACAAGCACAAATTAGGGAAACAAACAATCACTAAAAAACAAATAAAGAAACATACCAAACACATCAACATACATAAAATTCATTACAAATCCAATTTTATGAATAGCAATTTTAAGCATGAATATCAATCACCCCTAATCTAGTACTTAAGGTGATAAATGTTTCAAAAGTCAGTGGTTTTATGAAAGTTTCTGCAAGTTGATTCTTAGTAGCAACATCATGTAATTCAATTCTCCTTTAGTCACATGATCGCTAATGAAATGATGCCTTATATCTATATGCTTGGTTCTAGAATGTTGAATAGGATTCTTTGAAATTCATATGGAACTTTTACTATCATAGAAAATTAAAATTGTGCTAATAGAAAATCTTAAATCAATAAGTTATTATGTTAACCAAAGAACCTATGCCATATAACTACCTAAGGCAATATATTCTACTTCAGCAATAGAAATGGCTATTGAATTCTATTTTCTGCTATACCAAGAAACTAAAGAGTTTCTTAAGAATTGATAAGTTTCAGAAGTAATTTTTTGATCAACCCTATATCCTACAAAATTTCAATCAGAATATCCAATGATTTCAAATGAAGTGCTGTGCATAGGATACCAAATCCTTAAGTTTTGAGTTCCTAAAAAATATTACAAAATTCTTTTAACTGTAATTAAATATGATCCCTTTAGATCAATAAACACTAAAAATGATATCTGGTTTACTAGCAATTAAGTAAATAATTATCCAATTATTACTACAAATTTCTTTTGATCAATAAATTTTTCCTTAGAATCCTTATCTAACTCCACTGAGGAACTCATTGGTGTCCTCACTGGTTTAGCTTTATCCATTTCATATTTCTTGAGGAAGTAATTAGTATACTTCAACTGACTATGAAATGTTCCATCCTCTTTTTTCCTTATGCAAAAACCAAAAAAGTAACTTAAGTCTTCCATCAAACTCATTTCAAATTCACTATTCATTATTTTTGAAAAATCATCATAAAGATTTTTATTAGTAAATCCAAATAAGATATCATTAAAATACATTTTAATAATGAGTATGTCATATCCTACCCTTTTTAATAAGTGAGTGGTGTCCACACTTCCTTTAACAAATGATCTTTCTAGTAGAAAAGTGCTTAGCCTCTCATATTAAGCCCTTGGTGCCTATTTTAGTCCATACAATGCCTTTTTCAATTTAAACACATGATTAGGGAATTTTGATTGTTCAAAACCTTGAGGTTGCTCAATATAAATATCTTCTTGTACAACCCCATTAAGAAAGGCACTCTTAACATCCACTTGAAATAACTGAAAACCTTTAAAATAGGAAAAGGCTAGTAACACCCTTATCGCTTCAAGTCCTACAACTGGGGAAAAAGTTTTTTCAAAGTCAATTACTTCTATTTGATTATATCCCTTGGCCACCAATCTTTCCTTATTTCTAACCACTATACTTGAATCATTCATTTTATTTTTGAACACCAACTTAGATACAACAATACTTTGATCTTTGTGTCTTTCAATCAATTTCCTAACATCATTTCTAACAAATTGATTCAATTCTTCCTATACGAAAAAAATCTAAAATTCATCAGAAAGTGCTTGAGTTATATTAGTGGGCTCAATTATTGATATAAAAGTTGAGAGATTAACTTCTTTGCTAAGACCATGCTTAGTTCTAACACACTCACTAGGTTCACCTAAAATTAATTCTTTAGGATGACTTCTAAAAAATTTCCCTTCTATATGTAATGTATTTTCTATTCTAACATTCTCTTTAAGACTTGTCTTTTCAATTCATTAGATATCTCTTCAATATTTTCTTCCACTAACCTTAGCTCTTTAGAAATACAGATTCATCAAAATCTACATGTGTGATCTCCTCAACTTCTAAAGTTCTCTTATTAAAAACCCTATAGAATTTGCCAATACTAGAATATCCTAGAAAAATTCCTTCATCGGATTTAGGATCAAATTTTCTTAAATGAGTTTTATCATTATTATGAATGAACGCCTTACATCCAAAGACATGCAAATATAAAAGATTAGGTATTCTCCCCTTAAGAAGTTCATAGGGTGACTTATTTAACTTGAATATAATATTCACCCTATTCATAACATAATAAGTCGTATTAATCGCTTCAACCCAAAAATATTTTAAAAGTAAATATGTAGCCAATATGGCTCTAGCAGCTTCTATCATAGTTCTGTTCTTCATTTCAACAAGCTCATTCCACTAAGGGGTACTAGGTGCTGAAAAGTTTTGATCAATTCCTTGCTCTGTATAAAAATCTTCAAATTTTACATTTTTAAACTCTCCTCCACTCACTTTGAATTGTTATAATTTCACACCCTAGCTTTCTCTAAATCTAAGTAAAAATTTTTCTAAATTCATCAAATGATTCACTCTTATGTAATAAGAATTTAACACAAGTGAATCTTGAATAATCATCAATGATTACATACCCAAAAATCTTCCCTCCTAAACTTACAGTGTTAACCAATCCAAAAAGATTCATGTGTATGACTTCTAGTTGTTTGCTAGTTCTAAGATCTTTAATTATATGAAATGAGGACTTCACTTATTTTCCTAATTGGCATGAATCACACAGGTGATCTTTAATGAAGTCTAATTTGGGTATCCTTCTAACAAACTCTTTCTAAGTAATCCTCCTAAGGTTTTCCATACTTGCATGACTAAATCTTCTATGTCATAACCATGATTTATCAGTGATTATTTTGAGACAAAAAACATTATTAGAATTATTAAAGTTTAAATCAAACATATATACATTATTTACCCTATTTCCATGCAACACATCAATTCCATTTTTACTTATAATGCAGCTTATAGGAAAAAGTTTAACACTATAACCCTTATCACAAAGCTGACTAATACTCAACAAGTTATGTTTTAATCCTTCAACCAATAATACATTCTCAATAAGAAAGTAGATTACAGATGGTAAAATCTTTAGAAAACTTTTATAAAAATATCAAAATACAAAATAGTCACTATAAAACTTGTTTTAAATGTTACCAAAGCTAAGGTGGTAGATGGTTTTCAATTATTATCCTTTGATGTTTTGTAACATGTTCTCTTCCACCTCATTGAGCACTAGCAATATCTTTTTCTTTATTTTAGAAGTCATAAAGAAAGTCATCCTTTTACTAAACTATAAATAAGGATAAACTTCACTTTCCAATTACAAATCTTATTCATCAGCCAAGTAACCTTCATTATAGTGAGAAAAAAACACATTCAACCATCTGTGAATTCCTTCAGGGTGAAGATAAGGAAAGATAAGGTAAGTGACCATAGAATATTCTACTCGTATAGGAAGGCTATGAATGAGATGATCGACGTCTCCAGGTTTGGTAGCAGTTCCACCTTAATTACTCCATAAAATTTGAGAATTTCTTAATTTCATGACATAATGAATATAATGTATCCAAAGAAAAAAAAATTCAAGGCACTACAGGTGTGTTCTCATATAGCCTGTTCAAGCTGTCATTCTCTAAGTTATAACTTGAGGTTACTGAGCTAGAAGCCATAAATGCAGTATATAGATGTAGTGCACTCCTTTTGTGACCTCTACTCTAACATATCCTCAAAGTTAGTAAACATAACCCAAACTTCCATAAAGTGATCATGGAAAATACATGGCACTTATAATAGTAAAGAAGGAAAAAAAATACAAAAAGATAATAAAGTAACTCACAACTATGATGGACCGTCTCCAAATAACTATAGATGAAAGTACTTAGCATGGATATCATGTCACCCTTCAAATCATCATTCAAGATGGTGATGTCACCAAATCTCTGTTCATCTTCCACATGAAATTTATTAGCTCACATAATATTCCATTGAACATTTGTTAATAGATGTCTCATACACAATCACCCAAAGTATCACTAAAAAAAATCCTACCCTCTCTAAAAAAAAAAATCTTGATGAGTCTTCATTCATTAATTAATTCATTGCATTTTTACATCTTCTCACTCATATAATAAGGAAAAATTTCAAAATAAAAAAATAACCTTAATATTGTACCATTACTTAAGGAGCACACTACTTCTACTCTTTATCGAATAAAAATAGTCAAGAAATAGTTTTACTTGTAATTCATACAAGTGTACTTTCTATATTATAAACCAGAACAATTCAAAGGATCAAAATGACTCATTGAAACATAAAATTTTATTAAGCAACCTAGTTCCTTACATAATTTCTTGGCAAACATATAGTCAATACATTTAAGAAAAATGGCATGAAACTACTCATCAATACAGAAAGTCTTACCCATGAGGATAGTCATCACCATTGGCATCATCTCCCCTCTTCCTTCTAAGTATTCCAGTACAAATTTATCATCCCCATGAAGTTAGACAACTTCACCTAATCGTATGTCACTGCATGCCATAAGCTACTAGCCTTGCCAACACAGTGGAGGTTAATTATCCTCTTTAAGATTGCCTGCCTCTAATTACCTCCTCTACCAACACAAATCCTTATAGGGAAAGAATGAACATAAAGTGACCCTATAATAGTGAGGGTATATACTTACCCTTGAACATCTAACTACTATGCTCCTCTTTCTGCTACTATAGTCTTGGTATGGTCTGCTACAATACTTATCACCTGCTCTCTAGCACCAGTGAGATCATCATTCCCTTAAGGGTTCAAAATATTGAAACTCCTTAGTAGGTAAAATCCCTATAATCAACATTAAAAACTGATAAAAAATGAGAAATTGTAAAGTTATATGCATGGTTTTGAGTTGATCATGAAGGGTAGTTCTGTTTTAAAATTAAAAGAGTGCCTACTATTCCATAGGCTTTATGTCCTATCACTCTACGAATGTTGCAAAAGCTCACTCAAGGAAATATAGATTATAAGCTCTCTCACAATATGTATATTTTTTCAATATTTATATTCTTAAGTACATAAAATTCTCCATTTTTACTCTCCCAAGGTAGTCGCATTTAAGAACTTATATGAACCTTAGTAGAGGTGACCTTTTGCACACTTTTCATGATAGGACGTCCGACCACCAATCACCTCTTCACTCACATATCGAGAGGCTCATACTTCTCATAAATAATATAAATGGTCATTATAGCATGATACAAATGATCAGTATTTATGGGCTCGATGTCTCTTATAACCATATTCAACACTATAAAATTCTCAGTCACCAGCCTAGCATAAACTTATTTTTTAAATCTTTAGATATACTTTTTGAACTTTATGCATAGTTTAACCAAAGATTCAATAACCATAAATTTCACAAAGATATGTATTATAAACCGATAAATAGCAAAGTAAAGTAAAAGAAAGTTAAACTAAATTTTTATATTGGTTTAGCTGAAATCAACCTACATCCACTCCCCAATGGTCCTCCTCTTTGAGTATTCCATTAGAAAGTGCTCCTTTGGTTTTGAGCATAGAGAATAAGCCCTTATCTCTTACCAGGTGGATAAAGATTTTTACAGACTCTACTATCCCGAGAAAGTCTTCCTCCTTCTTCCTCCTAGTATGGTACAAATGTTACTCCCTCCTATTTCACACAATAGAAGAGATGCCTTTCCATCCTTCTGCACCTCACACAGTGGAGATGTCACTCCCACTGTATACTCCTCACATGATGAAGATGCTGCTCCCCTAACCTCCTATCAAGTGTAAATTTTGTACAATTTATTTTGTTAAAATTTAGTGAAAATATTTATTTTTAGTTATGTTTGTGCAAGAATTGTTCAAAGGAAAGGAAAAAATTATAAGTATTAAATGAGATGAGCTGCACCCACAAGTTCTATGCGACATAATTATCCTTTAAAATGCCCAACATATAAATCATATATTGAAGCACTAGCCATTCTAAAAATTTAGGAAGATCATAACAAAGATAGAGCCAATGTTAGCAACATAGTGCATCACAATATCTCTGCACTAGAAGTTAGTACCAAAACACTGGCAACTCAAGAAAATAAGCATTGAAGCATCTAGCATTTTAATGTTGTAGTGTTGAATTATTCTTTAAAGCACCAAAATATTCAACTTTTGTTGCTTTATGGTGGAGCGGTTGCCATTATGTGGAGACGTACTGACTTAGCTAAAATAAGCACCTATTTGATAATTAATCGTGCTACATCAGCCTAGAACCACAATGGACCAAGTAAAAAAAAATTGAGGTGCTAGTTATTTCTACATTGCTATGGTTCAACCCTTTTGAGCATGGTAGCACATGAGTCCAAACCTACAATTGTATAAATAGTAATTAAATTCTTTTGTATTAGCATTTCAGACATTTTAAGTGATGTTTTGTACTTTTGTGTGTCCTCCTCTAGTTCTCCCTTAAAATAAAGTCTAAGGGAGGCTAACGAAGTGCTAGATACTTTAAAATGGAGTTCTTACCCTATATTGTGTAAATAATTATATTATTAGAGGAAGGAATGTGGAAAATATAAGTTTATCCTTTTGTGAGACATTTATCTTTACTAATTCTCCTATATCTTTTTCTTATGTGAATGAAATGAACATGTATTTTCTTTTCTGTTATCGATGACTTGCTAAATCTTTAGGTTTTGGGCTAATGATGGAAACAGATAATAACTACTAATGTTAACTCCTCTGCCTTGAATTAGTTTATAAATATTTTTAATATCTCCTATTATTATTTAATGCATTTAATGGCCGTGGGTGTAGTTAATATCTAGTGTGATATATTACCTCAATGGAGGAATATTGGAATAAATATGAGTATTAAAGTTAAATATTGGCATAACTAGATATAGGATGTTAAATCTTTCAAGTTCTATAAAGAAATTATAGTTGTAGGAAGGACATAATCCTCCCTTTTCACCCCTATATGCTTGACAGAGATCTATGGATATATATGCTCTGATCCACATTCAAAGTTAAATGTCTCATTAGGAAAACTATATTATTTTATAATTATTAGTACAAAACACTTATTTTTTTATTACTATTCAACTTTCTTGCAAGTTTTTATGAAGTGAGAAAACTAAAAAATAATAATTTTACTTTTAGAGGTATAAATCAAACATTTATATTAAACAATAATAGTTTAATTACAATTAATCAGAACACTTCCTCAATGGATTAATAATATTCTCCATCATTTTATTACTTTATCGACATGTAAACTTAGTAGGATTTAATTACTTTTATATCAAAGAAAACATAAGCATATTCATATTACACCATAGCTCTTTGTATAGATCACTCTATTGACTGCATAGTTAGTCCAATAAGCACCCATTAAGATTTTGGTACCAATGCTAGAGATGGAATGTGTGATTATAATTTTAAACTATAATATTGAATTAGTATCAAATTTATATGTACTTGTACTTGTATCCTATATCTTTATTTTTAATATTTTTATTAAAATTTTGAATAAGATAAAAATTTATTTTATTAATTATTTAGTTGCATCATTATTGAATACTTAGTAGATCTAGTATGAAGCCCTATGATTATAAGATAGAAAGGACACATACAAAATTTTGAAAAAAATAAAAAGATTTTGGAGATGTCTGAACAAGATCAAGATTATGCCCATCCTAAACATCTTAGAGAGTATGCTAACCTAGTAGTAGAAGGAATCTGTTAGAGTATCAATATACCTACTATTCATGCTAAGAACTTCAAATTGAAACCCACGATAATTTAGATGATTTAAAACACGAAATTTTAGGGTTCTCCAATTGATGATTCAAACAAACACCAACCTAACTTCTTAGAAATATATACAATATTTACATATAATAGTGTTAGCAATGATGTCATTAGACTTTAATTGTTCTAATTTTCTCTAAGGTACAAACCTAAGATGTGTTTGATTCTTTACCCTAAAGCTTTGTAATCTTTTGGGTAGAGTTGGCACATAAATTTCTAGCTAAGTACTTCCCACCTTCAAAAATTATCATGCCTAAAAAATGATATCACGTCTATCAACCAGTTTGAGGAGAGTAAATTTATTAAAGATGTGAGAGATTTAAGGAAATTCTTAGGAACTCTCATCAAGCTTTTCTTGATTGATTGGTTATTCATACGATTACAATCTATTGGTAGGATCCCTTAAGTCAATCTTAGATATAGGAGCTGGAGAATCTTTGATGTCTACAAAATTTATGAAAGCATATGATTTAATTAAGAAAATGACAAAAAATAATTTCCATTAGCCTTCTAATTGGGTGAATCCTAAAAGATTACCTTGTGTTTATAAATCAGATACATTATCTAGTTTTATTGCTTAGGTTTCTATAATTTCTTAAAGGTTAGATGTGTTGCAGATTTGGTTTCATGAATTATGATTTTGATGATAGAAAACAATACGACTGCCTTTTCTCTACTGTCTTTTCAGAACTCAAAGATCGGACGGAAATCGAAATCATTTCAAGACTGGGTAGATTAGGGTTGAGTCAGTTTGTAATTTTATTTTTTCCCTTTCTTGAGTCAATTGTAAATGTTTGAAGTGACTAATGTTAAGTAACCCTACACACACACACACACTTGAGAGATTTAGAATTTATATTTTTACTCAAATCATCCCGGACGATCTTATTATCATCCTAGACGATCGATTTCAAAACAAAAGCTCTAAGCAGGATTTCTTAGTTAAGGCCGTCATAATTAACTTATTGTCCTGGACGATACTTGTATCAGCCAGGACGATATGCTCAATACAGAAAGAAATAGCTGCCATGATCAATTTAGGTATTCTGCATTTTTGGAAATCGGACAGGACGATAGTGAGATCAGCCTGGACGATATGGCACAATTATGCCTAAATTGATCTGATAATTAAGGAAGCAATTAAGGATGATTGATACAATCACATCATCCTGGATGATTGTAGGATTGGCCTGGACGATATATTCAAAAACCCTTAGTTGCTCCTGGCCGATCAGGATCGGACAGCTCGAATTTAGGGCGATGCTCTGGATGATTTTCCTCTGATTTGAACTAATTGTCCAGGATGATCGTGAGATCGGCCTGGATGATCAAGCCAATTTTTAATAATCGAGATCATCTTTAGGGCAATATTCTGGCCGATCGGCTGTGTTTTGAACTAATCGTACAGGACGATATTATTAACGTCCTGAACGATAAAGTCGACAACTTGCAATTATTGAGATCATTTGAAGATCTTCTATTTAAGATCTCTTGTTCAACGTTTTTTGTAGATCATTAGCTACTGTCTTGACCTGAGAAAATCTAAAGGAGAGAGAGAGGGAGGGAGAGAAAGAGAGAGGATCTTGTGAGGGGGAGCTTGTGAGGGAGTTCACAAGAATTGCTCAAAGCATTGTTCCACTTCTTCTTCCCTAGAGTCTCCTGTCCTTGGAAGGGTTGGGAGACGTAAGCTTCAGCAATCGATCAAGATTCTCTGCCTGCTTTAGGAGGAAGCAAAAGGAGTTGGGTTCTCTGCCTTGCCGGGTGTGGAAAAAAGGAGGTGTTTTGTAAGGGCTTCTCCGCCTAGCTGTGGGGGCTAAAGGAGAGTCACGTTGGTAGTGCAATACTCGAAGGGCGCCTTCGGGGAGTGGACGTAGGTCAAGTTCACCAAACAACTATAAACCCTTGTGTTCTTTTTACTTCTTCCGCACTTTAATTTTTCGCACTTATTTTTCTGTGATGATTTTGGTTTGTGATATTTGTTCTTGGTTTTAAATAATTTTTAAAAATACCAATTCACCCCCCTCTTGGTTAGCCTCGGGACAAGTTCATAGGGCCTAACATCCCTAACGAACTTTCAAGATGCAATTGGATTTTGTCTAGGGTCAGGATTAGGATCATCTATGTAATTAGAAGAGTATGATTTAAATTATACTGATGATAGTAATATACATTGGATTGAGTATGTGAATTTCATTGGAAAGTAAAATAATCATTATTATAATACTTATAACCTTTGTTGGAGGAACCACTATAATTTTATTTGGTCAAATAATAATATTGGTGGTAACAATTGGGGGAAAGTAAGTAAGTTTAACCAAGGGTGAAATTGGAATAATCATGAGCAAATTATAGTAAATCTAGAACCTTTGTATCCCACTTAATTTAATAAAAATAATCAATTTAGATAGAGGAATTCACCTTTGGAAGAGGTTTTGATTCACTCAAGAATCTAGTTACAAAGTTACACTACTTGAATCAAGAATTTATAAAATTAATTAGCTTACAATTTCTTTTAGTAATAGACCTCATGAAACCTAACCCAATAATACTTAAGTTAATCCAATGTAGAATGGAATAGAACACAGTAGAGACCACCTAACAAGGGGTGGTGATTCCTTACAACCAAAATGAAAATTCTAAGCAAGCTTGGATATATCTATAAATTTAGTGTTAATTCAGAGGCAACATAATTCTATTATGATGTATATATATTTTGTCTTATTTTGTGTTATGTATTTTGTGTATGTGATTGTATTATTTGAATAAGTTATTAATTTTTATTTTGACTAATGTATAAAATGTTTCCATAGAAAAATATGTTATTCTAATAATTGACCAAGCATCAAAATATTATATTTTGAAGCACCATATAATTTGCATGCCAAGCACCATAGCATTAAAAATAACATTGCATCATTGAAGCCTTGGGATACTTTTTTCGATTGCAACACTACAGTGTTGTATCATTTAACATCATAGTATTTTTTTTGTCTTATTGATTGTCATTTTATCAAGTGTTGCAGCATTGTTTCATTATTTCTATAGTAATTTGATAATGTAGTCAATAAGTTGAAGTTTCATCACTTTTTATATTACGATACTTTATTGAGAATCATGGTGTTATTGCTAGCAATGCAGCTTTAGGTCAAAAACATTATTATGTTAGTTGAGGCATTGCAGTGATAGTCTTTGTTAGTGTCACTGTGTTCATTCTTGTTAAGCATTATAGTATTTTCTCAGTAAAAAAGTTATCATTTAATTTTACAAGGCCTTGTTGCAGTTCCATGTGCTATTTGTCTCTTATCATTTTATGTGTTTTTTCACTCCATAATATTGATCTATCAGTGAACTAGGGCTTGGATCTTTTATGTGTGGAACCCCATATTGCTATTTTAAATGTGGTAATTGAATTTCTTACAAATTGGAAGCAGGTAGTGGAGAACAAGTGTTATGTTAGAGGTAAGTGGGCACCATTTGATCCTATAGCAATTAACCATCTTTTTAAGCTAAAGGATTTTTAATTTGATAAGTATACCACTTTTATTTTAACTTCCATAGATCCTGAAGAATAGTTAATATTTTTAATTTGAACAATTATTAGGTCCAGACACCAGACATAGCTCTACATTTGGAGACCAATAACATGTTGCCACGTGCTCTTACTCTTTACCATGCGGCCCGACGACCCAACCCTGACCGAAACCCGATATTGCCATGTTCGGGTATTTCTAGGTATTACTTGGTATTGCTAGGTATTGCTAGGTATTGCTTGAAAATAATGAGAAATGCTGCTCTATCAAGACCAATACCTAGCAATACTGAGCAATACCAATAAATACCTAGCAATATTGGGGTATTGATCGGTATTGTTAAGTATTGATTGGTATTGCTCGGTATTGCTATGTATTGTTCTTGATAGAATAGTATTTCTCATTATTGCCAAGCAATATCGAGCAATACCTAGCAATACCTCTGTCTGCAGAAATCAGCCAATACATAGCAATCTCAGGTCCGGTCCGGGTCGAGTCGTCGGGCCGTGCGGTAAAGAGTAAGAGCACGTGACACCATTTACTGGCATCCAAATGTAGAGCTATGTCAGTACATCGGACCTAATAAAAATTTGCTTTAGTAGAGATGTTCCAGAGGAGTCCCATAGTGTAAAGTCTAGACCAGCTGCACTTCGCTATTACTCCAAAATAACAATCCTTTATTTAGACCCAACCTGATGATGATGTTGATGAGGAGGAGGTGGAGGGAGAGGAGTAGGAGGAGGATCATGGATGAGAGTGATGGGAGTTATTTTACTTTTATTTTGTTATTCCTGGCAAGCTTGATAGAGAGATAAGGGGGGG
>NW_021320039.1:146502-166851 GCF_001605985.2 Dendrobium catenatum
ATTTTTGAGCCTTTAAAAGAACCTGAACTTGGATTAACAAATTCTGAATCTCTAACCTTTCTGGGTTATGCATTGTCAATTCATGCCTTACTAAGTTTTTGAATAAAATCAAGAAGTAACTTTCTTATTCTAAGAAAATTTTCTAATATTTCAAACTGACTCTTCTAAAACACCACATTCACCTAATCAGGGTCCGTTTTATCTTTAGTCTTTTTTTTTTCTATTTTGTTTTTTTTTGTGCTCTTTTTCTTTTTAATAATGACAAAGGGAGAGATCAGATCGTTGTATTTGTTTCGTACTATTATTTTTTTTATTTATCTTTTTATTATAAAAAAATTGTTTAAGTTTGCCTTATTCTTAAATAATTATCTTTATGAGGGAAAGATTAGTAGAGAGATAAAACTTAATTTGTAAATTCAACTAGTAATATTTATCATCATAAAAAAGGGGGAGATTATTGCGACTTATTACTCATGAGTTTATGTTTTTGATGATAATAAATATTATGGCTCACATTTTCATGTTCATAGTATTTTTCATTCTATACTTATTTTGTGTGTATACTAACATTTCAAGGAAATCATACTCGAGACTGTCGAAGACTTTAAGGCATATTAGATTATAGTTTCTCGTAATGAAGTCTATAATTGTTCTATTTTTATCAAGTCTAAAAGAGTGTGATTATAATTGGGTAACCATGTACACACACATTAGAGGAGTGTAAGAACTTGTATTTTTTAAACTAATCGTATTGTACAATTTTGGCATCATACGGGATGATTTGCCCTGAATGTTCCTCTAGAATGGAGTTAATGAAATCATACCTTGGAAATTTTTTTTGTACTATTCATACTATATGAAATTACATTCTTTCATACAAACAACATCTAGAGTATGGAATGGGCTCATCCATGTTTGTACCATACGAAGCATGATTTGATTTAACTAGTTTATATTATACGGTATAGGGTTCATGAAGATAATGATCAAAGTATGAAATGGGTTCGTACATAATCATATAAAGCAAACTTGTTTAGTTTTTGAATTGTTCAAACTGTACGATGTCAGTTCGTACAGACAAATTTGAACTGTTTGTACGAGTCGATATACATTTCTTATGGATAATAAAAGTGAGTTCATACCAGTTTGTACTGAAAAATTTGAACTGTTCGTATGGTAACTATGCATTCGTACGGGCAATTCATACTAGATGATATGCAATTATACATTATGATCGTAGGATAGCCTTCTTGTAATTTTTAGTATTTGGATGGTTTTTCATGACTTTTTTATATAAGGAGTCCTAAAAACTGACACTAAATACCTTTGTTAAGAATTTCTCTTAAGAGTGACCATTGAGTGTGAGGGTTTGTGAGAGATTGTGAGAGTGAAATGTGAGAGATCAAGTGAGGGGGAGTTGTGTGGGGTTCATATGGTTGCCCAAAGTAAGGATCTCTTGGTCTCATTCAAGTTTCTACCCATCTCCTATGGAGGCTCTTAAGTTAAGTTCTTCAACATTGTATCACGGGTTCTCTGCCTTCATCGGGGGGGATGAAAGAGGATGATGGGTTCTCTGCCCTCACTAGGTGGTGAAAAAGGATGATGATTTTTTCCGTTAACTAGGAGGTTGAAAAAGGACAAGGGGTTCTCTGCCTTCACGAGGAGGGTAAAAAAAGACAACGATTCTCTTTCTTCACTAGGGAGGGTGAAAAGGGTGATTGATCTCGGCTCACCTAGTTGGTGGGAGAGAGTTTGAAAGGGATTCTCTGCCTTGATGTGAGAGCAATAAGAGAGACA
Source organism: Dendrobium catenatum (assembly GCF_001605985.2). Classification (NCBI taxonomy): domain Eukaryota; kingdom Viridiplantae; phylum Streptophyta; class Magnoliopsida; order Asparagales; family Orchidaceae; genus Dendrobium; species Dendrobium catenatum. Next base: position 148,300 of record NW_021320039.1, read on the forward strand.
CTATTATTTAGTGCAATACCTTAATAAGGAGTCTTTAGGAAGTGCATGTAGGTCTAGTTGGACCGAATAACTATTAAATTTGTTGTTCTTTTGTTCTCTTTTATTTTCCGCATTTTTATTTTATGCACTTTCACATTTTTTGGTTGAAAAAACATTTGTGAAAATTATATTCAGACAACTATATATTTTAAGGATCAAATATTTAACTTTCTAAAAATCGTTTTAAAAAAATTCCAAGAGATTTTTAAATAATCAATTCACCACTCCTCTGGGTTAGTCTTTGGACAATTGCTTTAGGTCTAACAACCTATAATGTCTTTAAAGTGGTATCAGAGCCAGGTTTCAAAAATTAAAGTTTAGATTACTTTTTGAAAAATGATTATGGCTAATTTTGGAAATCGAAATGCTACTAAAGGATATTCGATCACTAGACCATCTTTTTTAAAAATATTTCTTTTGATTTTTGGAAAGTTTGAATATCTCCTTTCATGCAACCAATAAATTATCGAATGTGGCATATATTTGATCACTAGAGCCTTCCATTTTAATTATATTTTTTTATCCTCAAAGCTTCTAAAGTCAATACAAATTTATCTCCTAAAGGAAGCAAGCATAAGGGTACAGAAGCAATAATGTCTAAATATTTTGTTAGTGATATTTAAAATGATTTAATTTAAGTGATTGACAAAATATTACATTTATATTTTTAATGTTTAAATTCAATCAAATTAGTTCGCGGCCTTATCTCAACAAGTATGTGGAATATGACCTCTTTAGGACACGGCCTCACAGGCCGAGATCATCTTGCTTAAAAATTTTAGAGAAAGGAATGATGGTAATTTACTTAATATTATTTCATGATTTAATGTCATTGAATTTATTATTTACTAAAGTTTTAATGATTTATATATTTTCCATATTTTAATGAATATTTTAATACATACCTAGGGTCCATTTCTTAACTTTTTTATTTACATTAGATTTTGGAATTTTTATATTTTTCATAAATACATGACCCAGACATAAGTCCAATGCCTTTGAATTTAGTGAAATAATACTTTTGTATAATAGATTATAATTTTTTTTAGTTTGTTGCATTTTATGAACCATATTTAACCCAAATATTAACTTTTTGATTTAAAATGAATTTTAAAGTTGTTATATTTTTTATAAATTATAAGTTCAATGCCTTGGGTCTAGGGATCTAGAAATGCCTTCAAACTTGTGTGGTTGACCTTATGGGCATGACTAATAAATATGCAAGTAATAGATTAAAAATCCAAGGTTATTTGGTTAGGTTCAAAATAATAAGTCTTGTAACAAGGGGTTTTGTCTTTAATCTTTACACTATTTTGAAGTTTTGAATTGATCATTTGTTTTAGTCATTTGATTGTATTTAGATTTGATTTATAAATTATCATAAAAGGATTCACGGTTTGAAATGCTCATATAATTGATAATCATGGATTATCATCACTAATTGAATAAGAGATTTGCTGACTATCATTGGAGACTATTAATTGATGGATTTAAGATTAATTTTGATTTAAATAAATTATTGAAGATCAATTAATGAGAGAATTTAGATTTTCAATGATTATATCACTGATAATCAGAGGTAATTGCTAAGTTATAAAGCAAATGATCATGTTATAAGGGTGATTGTCAAGTGATGATTTCAAGGGTTAATGATCATACCATCATGTCCCAAACATAAAGATGAAATTTATGTAGACTTGAAATGTGCTTTAATGATTTATATATGGAAATTGATGTTTAATATAGGGAATTTACCTATTTGAAAAATGAGTTTAACAAATGGACACCCAATATGTGTGATGAACTTGAAAACTAAATCACACATCTAGCTGTTAACTGAAGCGATCAACTAGATCCAAAAGATTGATAAATATTTAAATTTGAGTTTTAATGGTTAAATTCTAGATTAAGATTGCTTCACCAAAATAAATGTATTTAAAATCTGAATGGGATGGCATCACCCAAATATATTAAATGGATACTTTAATAAAATAGCACCCCCTAAATAACTAGATATTGAATCAAAATGGGATATTATCCCCCAAATAGATAAAATGGATATTTAATTAGGATAACATTCCTTAAACAAGTGGATTTATAATCCAAATGGGATAGCATCCACCAAAAAGATGAAGTAAATACTTGATTAGGTGAGCATCACCAGGACAAATGGATTTAGAATCTAAAATTGATATCCTCCCCTAAAAAGATGAAATGAATACTACACTAGGATAGTATCCCACAGACAATTGGATTTAAATATGAATTGGATAGCATCTCCCTAATATATGAAATGAATATTTGACTTGGGTAACATCCCTTATATATGTGCATTTAAAATCTAAATGGGATAGTGTCCCCTAAATTAATGAAATTAATACTTAACTAGGATAGCTTCTACAAGATAAATGGATTTAGAATCTAAATGGTATAGCATCCCTCAAACAAATAAAATAAATACTTGACTTGGATAACATCCCTAGATAAGTGGGTATAGAATAAAAAAGTATAACAACCCTCATTAAGATGAAATGGATACATCACTAGGATGTCTTCCCTTAAATAAGTCATTATAGAATTTAAGTGGGATAGCATCCCCAAAACAAATGAAATGGATACTCGACTAGGATAGCATCCCCTATGTAAGTAGATATAGAATCTGAATGGGATAACATCTCCCAAATAAACAAAATAGATACTCAACTATGTTAACATTTATTAGACAAGTCAATTTAAAATTTGAATGAGATAACATCCCCCAAATAGATGAAATGACCAATACTTTACTAGGAAAGCGTCTCCTAAATAAGTGGATATTGAATCTGAATGGTATAACATCTCTTATATTGATGAAGTAAATACTTGACTAGGATAGCATCTCCATGATAAGTGGAATAAGAATCTAAATGGGATAACATCCACCAAGTATATGAAAGAATTATTTGACTAGGATAACATCCCTTAGATAAGTAGAATTAGAATATAAATGGGATAACATACCCCAAATAGAAGAAATGAATACTTTATTAGGATAGCATCCCTTAAACAAGTGGATGTAGAATCTAAACAAGATAGTGCCCACAAAAATATATGAAATGGATACTCAACTAGGATAATATTCCTTAGATAAGTGGATATAAAGTATAAATGGGATAGCATCCCCCAAATAGATGAAATGGGTATTTGAATAGGATTACATCCCCTAGATAAGTGTATTTTGAATCTGCATGGAATAGTATCTCACAAATAGATGAAATAAATTCTTGAATTGGCTAGCATCCCTTAAGCAAGTATAATTAGAATTTGAATGTGATAATAACCCGTAAATAGATGAAAATTATATTATAATTTAGTTTATATAATATCACAAAGGATTTTATAGTTTAAAGATAGTTAGGAATTAAAAACATAAAAAATGTTATAATCTGGGATCTCAAGCTTGTAATTTTGATGAGAATAAGAATTGTTGATAGCCTTTTAATTTCTTAAAGCATATATATTATATATCAATTGTTTGTGTACTAACATTTCAGGTATGTCATACACCATGCATGAAGATTCAAGGCTCAAAATTCTAGAAAATTGGAAAACATTTTATAAAAGTAAGTGTTTTTATATTTATTTATTTTATATTTCTTGAGTCAATGTCTTGTAAAAGGTTTATGCTAAATTGGTGAACTTTCATACATAAGGGAGTGAGAAAATGGAAGTTTGATTTTTTTGAACTAATCATGCAGTATGATCCATTTCGTATTATTTATTTAGATTTTTAAGAAAATATTTAAAATGGATAATTACATTAGCAATGTTTTTAAACTAATTATATTGTATGAACTATATTGTCCTATACGATCCATTTAATTTGAAAAACCTAGCTGATAATTAGATTTAGGTAAGTATTTTAGTTTTTTATTTTAGAACTAATCATGTTGTATGATCAATATCATATAGAAATATATTTAAAATGAATTCCCATGATTAGTCAATCAAATTAAGGACTAATTAATATTGCGAATTATACCACATGATTTCAATTATACTGGATGATTGGTAGAGATAATTTCAATCATCTCAATGATCATTCTAGATGAAACCTTAATTTATGAACTAATTGTAAAATACAATTTCAATCATCCGGATGAAGGGCAGAGATAATTTTCAATCATCTCCAAAAATTAAACTAATCATACCATACGATCGCAACATCTTACTATATGATCAATATGCAAAAACTTGAGCATATTATATTGAAAGTGTTCAAACCATTCTAGACAAAATAGACCTTTTAACTAATCTTATTATATAATTCTCTATCATACTGTAAGAACAATTTTGTTTAAATTAAAATATTGGTGTTTTTTTATTCCTTGTATAAAAGGTTTCTTATTAGACTCTTAAGAAGTCTTTGGCTGTAAAGAGAATTTTGTAAGGGTCCTTATGAGAGCTTGGAGATTGGAGAGGGTGAACGAGAAGTTGTGTGAGAGGGAGAAATAGTGTGAGGGGATTCATGCAATTACTTCAAGCAAGCTTCTACCTTGATTCCTCTAAGTGTCATTATTGGTCTTTTTGGTAGCTCTATGGTGAAAGTCTTAAAGGTTGAAGATCAAGGTTCTTTGCTTAATGAGGGTGAAAATGGATTATAGGTATGCTGTATTTATCAAGAGGGTAAGAAATAATGAATGTTATATGCCTTCACCATGACAGTAAAAAAGGAATCTAGCTATGTTGCCTTCCCCAGGAGGGTGAAAAGGCTTCTAGGTTTGCTGCTTTTATAAGTAGAGTGCAAAAACTTATGGTACTCTACTATAATGAGTTGGTAGAAGAGATTATATTAGCGCTTCTTCACCTTGTTTGTTATGCTAAAGGAGATACACTAAGAGATTGGTGCAATACATGGGGAGAACTCAGGGGAGTTGACATTTGTTATTGTTTGATCAAACCACTATAAAATCTAGTGTGATCGTTCTTTATTTATGCCCTTTTATTTTCTACATCTTTATTTATTGCACATTTATTAATCTTGAGAATCTATATTTTGATTATAAGCTTAAGTCGTGTTGATTATTAGTGGAGAAAGAAAATAATAATTGAATAATAAAATAAAGAAAAATATTTTTTCATTTGTTTTGTTACAAAATCATAGGAAAAAATTACATCATTTGGAATTTGGAAAATTTCCACATTTACATTTTTGCAATTTATTGACTATCACATGTGGCACATGATTCAAGTGTGATATACACCTCCATTTCATATTGTTAATGGCATCAAAGAATAAATTCCTTTTAATAAATGGATTTTGGAGTATAGAGACTTCACACAATTGAATGCTAAATATTTGAAATGTTTTTTCAATGCACTTAAATCATAAGATTCTATTAGTGCCTCCACCTATTCTACTAGGAAAGATATATGGGATTGGTTATTTATTACTTATGAGGGTACTAGTGAAGTCAAAAAATCTTGCATAAATATTTTATTTTGTAACTATGAACTTTATAGTATCAAACCAAATGAGACTATCTCAAACATATATACTATGTTTACAAGAATAGGAACAACCCTGCAAAATATAAATCTAACTTCAAAAAGGGGAAGCAAAAGACATAAAAGGCCTTTTGGGAAGACTCCGCCTCAGTCTCATTAGAACATGAAATAGAGGAGAAGGTAGTAAACTTGTGTCTTATAACAAATGATAGTTTTCATCATTCTGATTAAGATGAGGTATGTCAACTGTCCTATTATGAGCTCTTTATTATTTCTGAAAACATCCACGACTCATATAGGAAATTAAACAAAATTCTATTATATAGATGCACGCCATTTTATTTGATGAATTTGATGAACTTAACAAGAAGCATGTTGAATTAACCAAACCACATGTATCATTCAAATATGAGCATATTGATTTAGAAGAATCATACAAAAAATTAGAAACCCATATAACTGAATTAGACTCTAGTGAGAATGCATTTAAACTTAATTTTGAAAGCTTAAAGAGTACAAATGAGCTTTTAAAATAAAAATTCATTGCACTTCAAAATAATATATCAAAACTAGCACAAAGATATAACCCCAAAATACAGTATTCGTCTCATTTCCCTAGATGAAGTTTATATCCCCCATACAGATTAGTGAATCGATTTCCTTGGATTAGGTGCTATTATTATGGAAAATTAGGAAACATATCCTACACTTATAGTTTATATCATTGGATACATCTTATGTGGTAGCCTAAATCATTTGCATCATAGTATAGCATGCATATTTATCATCCACTAAAGCATAAGGTGAAACCCAAACTCACTTTGGTTCCCAAATCTAAACTATAATGACACTGTAGGGGTTCTTTGATAGAGGGCCTAGTGAGAGAATGTGGTATTTGAACAATGGATACTCATGGCACATGATTAGAGATTTAAAAAAAAAAAAATCATCATGCTGGAGGTGAGGTTATGAGGTAAGGTTAAACAGGGAGATCATACCACCAGGAAAGTGGTGGGCACATGTATGATTGATAAATTAAATAACTTTATTATTGAAAAAAAAATTTCTAGTAGATGGTTAAAAAAATTACCTGCATAGTATTAGTCAATTATACGATAAAGGTTTGAAATTAAGCCTCTATCTACTAAGTATTTGATTAGCTTAAATGAAAATATTATTTTAGGAGGAAAAATAATAAATAATTTGTATATGCCTGACTTCAATTATATTAATTATTTAATTTCTTATGTTTAGAAACTATTGTTGATGAATCTTGGTTATAACATATGCAACAATTTCATGCATGAATGAAAACCCTTAATAAAATCGCTTAAAAAAAACTATTAAGAGGCATACCCAAGCAAGATTTCTTTAAGTACTAGCTTTTTTATTCCTACCAACTAAGAAAATAATTTAAATCATCATTTAATTTCATTAAGGACAAGATCACCTCTAGGTCACTAAAAATCCTTTATATGGACTTATTTGAACCAATTAGTACAGCCACCTTAGGAGGTAAAACAAATAGATATATTATTTTCGATGATTTCTCTAGATTCACCTTTGTTGGATTTCTATCTCATAAAAGTGAATCATTTGATAAAGTTAGAACATTCACCACTTGGATTCAGAGAAAGTTAGGTTGTAAGATATTTACAAATCATAGTGATTATAGTGGAGAATTTGAGAATGATAAGCTATATATATATATATATATATATAAGGCTAGGAGGCTAGGAATATAAGCTAATTATTGTTCCCTTAAAATCCCTTAATAAAAAGGGATAGCCGAAAGAAAGAATAGAACCATAATATAAGCTACTAGGGCTATGTTAACTGAATATTATATCCCTAGGTATTTTTGGGAAGAAGCAGTGAATACCACTTGTTATATTCTGAAATGGGTTAATGTTATACCCAAACTCAATAAGACACCCTATGAGATGCTTAATGGTAGGACACCCAATCATTCACATCTACATGTCTTTGGATGTAAGTGTTCCATTCTCATCAATTGGAAAATCTCCTGTAGGTAAATTTCTTCCAAATTATGAAGAAGGAATATTCTTAGGTTTAAGAGAACCTTAGTTGTAGAGGAGTCAACTCATATGGTTTTTTATGAATTCGATAGATTTGGGTTGCCTAAGTTAAAATATGAAGAAGTGGTAGAGGTTACCTAGGGAGTGTAATCAATTGATATAGGAAATAGAGAAGAACCTCAAGAACCATTCCCAAAGAATGGAGATATTTATCTAGTCATCCTTGAGAACCTATCTTAGGAGATCCATCTATAGGAGTCAGAACTACGCATGGACTTAGAAAGTAGGTTAATCATCCAATATTTAACTCTATGGTAGAATCTACTACTATAGATCAAGTTTTATTAGATTAATTCTGGATACTTTATATACAAAAAGAGTTGAACCAATTTGTTAGGAATGATGTATAGGAGTTGGTTAATAGACTTAAGGATAATAGTGCTGCAGTAACTTAGTGGGCGTTAAATAATAAGGTGAATGACTCCGTATTAGTGATTAGGATTACGACCAGGGTAATAGCTAATGGGTACAATTAGATTGAAGGTTTTTATTTTAAGGAGACATTTGCCCCTATATCTCGATTAGAAGCCATTAGAGATTGATTAGCATTTGCATATTTTATAGGCTACAAATTAAACTAGATGAATATTAAAAGTGCCTTTCTAAATGGGGAAATTAAGAAAAATCTCTATAGATAATAACCTCATAGATTTGAAAATTCAACCTTTCCTAATCATGTTTACAAATTGCAAAGTAATTATATGGATTAAGCAAGCTCCTAAAGCTTTGTATGAGAGGCTTAGCATATTTCGCTTAGATAGAGCCTTTGTTAAGGGTAATGTCGATACAACCTATTATTAAAGAAAATAAGAGATGATTTACTCATTGTTCAAATTTATGTGAATTATATATTATTTGGATCTACAAATGAAAATCTTTGTGATGAATTTTCCAAAACTATGAGTACAAATTTTGAGATGAGTATGATGGAAGTTCTTACACACTTTCTTGGATTTAGTGTTAAGTAAAGGGAAGATGGAACCTTCCTTATCTCCTGTGTGATAACACTAGTGACCTTTTTATTTCTAAAATATAATTGAACACTCCCACACCAAGCATATAGACATTAGAAATCATTTTATAAGAGATCATGTAGCTAAGGGAGATATAAGGCTGCATCATATAGCCACTAAAAATCAATTGATATATAATTTAACCAAACCCCTAAACTATTATTCCTTCAACACATTGAGGACTTAACTAGTTGTCATTGATATTCAAGATTTATTTAGGGTAGACTGATGTCAACAACATATGTAGTAATTTATTTTATGTGTTTTCATTTTTGTTGAGTTTTTTATTTTTTTTTTCTTTTTGTTATTATTTGTTATGGTTGATTATTCAAGCTAGGTTAAAAATTATGGGGATGATTCAGCCTATGGATTGTAAATTACAATCCATTGAAGATTATTCAGCCTATCACCAATTAAAAAAATGCATGTATCACTTAGTCACGACTACTGGATTAGCATATACCTCAATATTGGGTAATGGACTTGTTTTCTTCCACTTCCTTGCATTTCCTTCTGACTCTTACTTTTCCTTTGAAATTTAAGCTTCTCATTAAATTATTTATAATACTAAAAATAAATAATAAATACTTTAGGATGACCTCATATGTGAGTAGGAAGCCTATAGAAATTAGAAAATAGGACTTAGCCCAATGCCTACACCTATCCACTAAAGTGCCTAAACCACATTTGATATCTTCTAAGTGAAATTATTATTAGACTCCTGTAAACCACATTATAAATAATTCCCCTTTGAATCAAAATTAAACTTTATTTCATTCCCTAAACCAAGATGCCTGAGTCATCCAGCATGTCCTTAAAAAATCAATCCTTCCTAAGGTTGGAGACAGAGTAAATTTTACTCCACTCTTATCTTTGGTTAACTAATTCATGTATGACACCCAATTTGATGAAGCCCATATGATTATCAGCTATTTTAAAATCTAACAACCATCAATCACCCATCTACCCAAAAGAAGTAAAATATTTCCTTAGGACATCTAGTTGCCTATATCCTAAACCAAAAATATTAACTTTACTATCGCATCACTGTAGATAATTTTCACATATTCTACATGGATAGCTCATTTTACCTTTTCTTTCGTTAACCTAGGGGAGATGAGTAAATAGAGGAGCCAGATTTTGATGAGGAAGGTGGAGACCGTCCTGCACCACCACTTTCTCTAGTGTTAGCTCTCATACTTGAACCAGCTTTTATAACCCAAGGTGATCTCTACACCACCATGGTAGAGGTTTTGCTAGCTTTAGTACCAGGTTCACCTCTTATGTTAATGAATGCAATCAACAATTGATGCAAATACAATAGCAGAATGATGCACTCTTACAGTGCCACTGATAGCTTTAGCATCAACATGAGGCCGATATGGAGTGGTTCAACAAGCAATTTACTACTCTTCACCAGTACTTCCAACCACCACCTTCACCAATACCTATTAGGGGCCGTCCTACTTCTATCATGTTTCTTTCTTTTTTACCTTCTGTGTTATCTATTCCTTTTAGTTGTTGTTGTACTTTTTCTTATGTTGTATTATCTCTCCATTTTTTTGGTGATGTCAAAATGGGGAGTAGGTGTTTAGTTATTTAGTTATATTTGGGCCTATATTATTTAGTGAATTTTTTTCTTAGAATCACATCTTTGCATTTCAAATAAAAATATATTTCCCTATTTTTAAAGTACATCACTTAGAGGGTGGGGGAATTAGGATAAAATACAAATAATTATAATTTCAACCAATAATATTTGTCACCATTACAAAGTGGAAGATTATTGCAATCCGGGATCCCAAGCTTTTTATTTTGATCATAAAAACAATTATTAATTGTTGCAATCCTTGATAGAATTATACCAATATTTTCAACATAATTAAAATTATAAGATTTTTTGAAGCCTTGTTAAAAAGATCTTTTATTAGACTCTTAAGAAGTCTATGTTTGTTGAGAGAATTTTATAAGGTTACTTGAGACAGATTAGAGCTTAGAGAGTGACACGAAGAAGATATGTAAGAGGGAGAAGTAGTGTGAGGGGGTTCACATCCTTTGTTCAGGCAAGGTTCCACCTTGATTACACCAAGTGTTTTTGTTGATCTTTTAGCTAGCTCTAGGATGAAAGTCTTCCAGATCAAAGATCCAGGTTCCCTACTTTCACCATGAGGGTGAAAAAGGATTCCAAGTATGCTACCTTCACTAGAAGGGTGAAAAAGCATGCATTTTCTCTGCCTTGACTAATAGCGTTAAAACGTATTCCACATATGCTACCTTCACCAAAAGATTGAAAAGCTTACAGGTTGGATTCCTTCACCCGGAGGGTTAAAAAGCTTCTGAAACTCTACGACATTGGGTTGATGGAGAAGTAGTGTAAGGGTTTCTCTGCCTTTTTGTGGGGAATAGCGGAGAGATCCTAAGATTTTAGTGCAATACCTAGAGATGAGGACTCCGGGGAGTAGACATAGGTCATTGCTTGATCAAATAAGTGTAAAATATAGTGTCTCGTTCTTTATTTAAGAACATTTTTCTGCATCTTAATTTCTTCCACATTTATTATTCCTACAAATTTTTATTTTGATTATCAAGCTTGGTTTGTGTTGATTATTAGTGGAAAAAGAAAAAAAATTGAAAAATGAAAGAATAATAAAATACTTTGACATTTTTTTTTTGTAAAATTTAAAGGACAATGCATTATTTTTATTATGTTCTTCCACCTGCGTTTGTATTAATATAAAAATAAAAAAGTGATTATTTAAGAAAAATTTTAAATAACCAATTCACACCCCTCTTGGTGTGTGCCTACGACATTTCAATAAGGTTTATACAACTTCGTTGAACTTTTAGAAACCTTTACTATAAACTCTAGATCCAGGCTTATCCTCTAAATCGAATTTCTTCTATAAATTTTCATGGATTCAAGAAATTACACAAAAGCAGTGGAAAGAAATTTTTTTTATTATAATATTGCTTGAGATACCTCCCATTTATAGGTGACATTGGATGATTTCCTTTACAATTAAGCAATTGATAAGATCCTCCTAAGTATATTTTCTTTATTACAAAGGGACCTTCCCAAATAGGTTCAAATACCACCTAGCTTTTGATGGGCTAATATAGGTCTTTGTAGAACTAAAACTAAATCTCCCACCTGAAGGTTCTTTAATGAACCAGCTTATTGTATTCTTAAATCTTCTTGGCTAAATATTGAGGTTCTGTTCAGCCGACAAATGCATCTCTTCTAAATCTTTGATCTCTTCTAACATGAATTCTGCATTCTTCATTTTTATGATGTTATAATTGTCTATTACACATAGTAAAAGCAGATGTACCTCTAAAGGGAAAACATTCTCTTCTCTAAAAACCAAATCAAATGGTGTTGATTGAGTTGTAGTTCTATATGTTGTTCTATAAGCCTATAAATCCTCTAGTAACTTTTCATGCCAGTGGAATTTATTGTCATCTAATGTTTTCTTTAGAATTTGAACAAATATTTTATTGAAGGCCTCAGCTTATCCATTTGTCCAAGGATAATAAATTGTTGAATATCTCTAATCAATGTAATGAATTCTAGTAATGTTATTCATTTTAGTGCTTCTAAATATAGGACAATTATCGAATTTGATTGACCAAGGAATACCAAATATATATAGACTTGGTCTTTGAAAAAGTTTAGAACTTAATGAGCTTTTAACTTCTTATAAGGGAATTGCCTCCGCCCACTTTAAAAGTTAATATGAAGCTTCTAAGATGAACATATTACCTCTGAATAATGGCCGATGTACAACCACATCATGTACCTAATATTGAGGACAATAACATACTCCTTTCATGCAATCATCAATTATCAATGGCCAGAAATAACCCATTCCTTTAATTTCCATTTTTATATTTGAACTCAATTGGTGAGCATGACACAATCTAGTACGTACTTTTAATAAATTTTAATGCTTTTGAATTACATAAACACCTTAATAACATTTAATTGAATGATCTTATATATAAGGTGGCAATAAATAACCTATAAGAGAGCCATTTTGATTTGGTTAAATCTAGACGAGCCATCCATAAAGGAAAGTATTGCATGGGAGGAAGATATATTAACCATATGTTCTAGTATAGGAAGTGAAAACTCATATGTAGGATAAACTTTGTTCAGATCTCAAAAATCAATACATAACCAAATTTTATCGTTCTTCTTCTTAAGTAGAATGGCCCGAGCTAATAAGGTTAGATATTTATCCTCCTTAATAAAGCTTTTATTGATGAACTTTTTGACTTCAAACATCACTTGTAGTTTAATGTTAAGTCGCAATCATCTAGGTGATTTTTTTAACATGAATCATTTCTGGCTAAAAATGTAGCTTAAGGACTACAATATCTAGTGATAATCATGGCATTCTTTCTAACTCTAGGCTAAATGGTATTTAAAATTTTTAATTACTCTATCATTTCTTTGCTTCATCCTTACTCAATAAGAATCTTATGAAAATCAGATGAAAATCTTTTTTAATTCCAATATTTATTCATTTTAAATTATCAATTATTATTTTAATCTCCTCTTCAAGTTTTGGATGGTGTGTCCCTAACTTAAAAGTCATTAAGATCATCCAAAGTTTTTAAACATAATTCTTTAAGGGTTTTGATGTTCACTGAAAAGAGACTATCAAGCTTCGGATTATTGAATATGACTAAACAATATTAATCATCATCAAATGACCTTAGATTAGCAAAGCCAATGTATGGCCTTAACACATTTTTATATAATCTTTGTATTACACAAAGATTCAAATTATTGAGATTCACCTCTAATCCAACTTGATAGCCTTAAACCTTGATTAGAAAACATACTTACATAGTCAGAATACTAGTTGCAAGGTAATTCTACTATTTCATTCAAAAATGGATCATTGAAGGGTATATTAGTTTCAGTAGTTTTGTTATTACAAGGTACAAAAAAGTTAGCTTAGGTATATGGGTTCAAAGAAAGAGAGGTTTTCACCTCTAACTTTTTTACATCTCTTCGGAAGAATAGAGTGAGGGTAATATTTTCCTCTACTTCTTTAATCTATCCATCATAGACATATTCATAATCACTATCAGCTTCTATAAATATCTTAAACAATGGCTGCTTTTTATTGCTCATGTACTCCATTTCCTATGGCTTTTTATCAATCACATATGATTCCTCCTCTAAACTGAATTCAAGATTGATATGTATTTCAAGTGCCTTTATTTGTATACTTTGCTTTTCATTTTCATTTATCACTTGATTTTTCCACCCTCGACCAATTCCTTCATATCGATGAGTCATTCTACCACCTTTTTGTAAGGGATGAGCAGGTGGCTAACAAAAAATAAGTTTAAGATCAAGATAATTTGCTTTTTGTTTTCTTTCTCTCTTTTCTTTCCTTCTTCTTTAGATAATTTGAGTTTCTTGGAGAATAAAGTCTACTTCTTAGGCAAATAATATGAATCATCTTCATATTTATTGCTTCATGAATTGAAAATGATTGCAAATCACCTTTAATACAGTAATCAATGCCCTCACAATAATATTTGATACACTTATAAAGGGTGGATGGCACAATTTTATGTTCATGGAGACATGGTATACTAGGAGAGCATTAAAGGTAGTTCCAAATTCTTTTATATAGAATTTGGCTTCAATTTTTTAATAATAAGGTTATTGAATTCAATGCTCCCTCTCCGTGGTCATTGAACCCTCGCAACATCATCTTATAAACTTATAGTTTATAAATGTACACACTTAGGTATGCCAGAGTTCTAAGAATCTTGATGTTGACCAATGCAACCAGATTAACAAAGGTACAAGAAAGTTTTAAATTTTCTACGTTTATAAATATATATAATGGACAATTATGATCTAAAGTTCACAACAGTAATTCATCATCTGAAATGCTATTTCCTGGTCTTGTTTGCAATGTAGCATTTCTTTGAAATGTGTTAATGCAAACTTAGCTATACATACATCTAGATCGAGTAAAGCTTTGTTTAAAGCCTCCCTCATCTCTTTGGAAAGAAATAAAGCATAATAGAACCTTGGTTTTGTTGTCATTTTCTAAGGTGTGCTAAAACATTATAATCCTACTTAGAAATTTCTTAATTATCTACATCGACATCTGCTTAAACTATTGTTAAGGTAACCAGATTATCAATCACTTACTTTCCTTTACTAGTTGTAGATATTGTTGGTGATAAAACTTTATCATTGCGCATAGTGACCTAAACTATCTCTTTTAAGGTAGAGATAATGGGTTCTTTTAATTCTTTATGTTTATTTACTTTTAATACTTCATCTAATGAATTATCATAATTAGACCTATCAATTTCTATACAAATAAGATCACCCTAAATATCGAGGACATGAGAATCACTATCAGAGAAATAATGAAGAGATCGTTTTAATTCAATAAAATTTACTTCCTATTCTATAGAGTAATTTTTTGTTGCATCATTTATTTGATCATTACCAGAAAAAGATAAGATATGCATTGAATCTGTTTAAATTTACATCTTAGCCCCAGGTAAGATAAAATAGAAATTATATAATATAAGTAGTACAAGATTCTCTAAACTTTATTATTTACATTATTATCTTCATTCTTGAATTCCTCTTTCTAAGATGCTGAAGAATGAAAAGCTGGTCTTATCTTTGGTTCTTCAAAAGGAACATTATTTTGGACATCTTTTTTAGGAGCTACTATATTAACTCAAAGGGGACTCTGTACTCATTGAGATACTTGAAAAGATGAATGATAAAGTTTATTTAGAATTTTTTACGAAGTTTGGGATAAAACTACATCCCATTCATCACCAAGTTCCGAATTAAAAATTGATACAAAAGGCTCACTAATCATGCATTTAATAGATCTCTATCTAGAATTAGCAAAATATTCCTTGGTTATTATGACAGGTTAATTTTTAATTTTCTCTCAAGGCACTTCTTGAAATTTATACAATCTTTTAATTCATGACTAATCATCTCATGATATGGGAAATATCTTTGTTGTTTAGGTTTACCCGCATCTTCTTGCATTTTTAGTTTAGATAGTTTGAATTTTAATTTCTTTAAAAGATTTTTAAAAATCCTTTTTATATCCTCTTTTTTAATGAATAACTCTTATTCTTTATAGATAAAAATCATTCCCTTTCATCTTCTAAATTAACATAAAAATGAGGTTTAAATTGAGAATCAGAAGTTATATTGTACTACTAATATTGTAATGGGTGACTTAAACTTTTTGATGAATCTCCATTTGCTATTTCACTTTATCAATTGTTGACACTGACCCAAACTTCTTTTCTAACTTCTTCTAAGATTTTACCTTTCTTATCGATACTAGAGATTGATCTTTAAATAAAGTTTATTAAGGCATTTCATCTTGAAGATTAGGTGCTTCATGCAATAACCTCAAAAGTTTTGATTGTGATCCCTTTCAGTAAGAAAGTAATTGAACCATGATATTTATTTAAAATAATTTCCATGGCATGTTGCTTTTGGGGTTGGGGTTCACACTTCATGCTCATATTTCTTTTACTTAGTATATAATCAATGAGACATTCTTTTGGTTTCTATTGTTCTACTATCAGATCTCCTACTATAGCATGGTGATGTGCTCGAGCAAATATTTTAGTGAACATCAATTCTATTTCTACAAATGTTTGCACTAACCCATTAGGTATCTCAGTATAAAATTCAAATATAATACCTAATAAATTGCTAAAAAATTGTTTAAACAATAGAGCATCCATGCCTCCTACATTACAATAACTAGCCAAGAAGTGTGCTAGATGTTGCTTTGGATTCCTTATTTCATTAATTTTTTTGAATGATAGTAGAAAAATACTTTCAGGATAACGAACCACATCATTTTCTTTAGGATAGGGTCTACGCTTCAAAAAGGGAGAGGTGCCCTTAGAATACACAAAATCTTCCTTGGCTTATTTCTCCACCATTTGTTTGATGTCTCTTACTCGCACTATTTCCTTCTATAATTTAAAAAAAAAAAAAATTATTTTATTTTCCCTCTTCTCTGGGTCTATTGTAGGTTTGAAGAGATTCACTTGGAACATAGTCTATGTAAGCCATAACTAAACGAACCTCATTGCTTTGCGTAGATGCTATAGAATCCATTAGATCTTCCATTTTATTCTTTTTGTAAGCTATGTATTTTTCTTTTTAACTCAATTATTCTTAAAGACTGCTAATAAAATTAGGTATTTATTCTTCATCATCATCTTCTTCTTCTTCATTCTCATCTTGTACTTGATTCATCTTTGTCTTCCTCTTATCTTTTTATGTGGATGATCGTGTATCCACCATGAATACACTTTCATCTTTTTCCTCATCCTGTAAATTAGCTTCTATATTCTTTACAACCTCTAATTTACCTATTTATCATATACTCTTCATAAAGTGATACATCATTCTTCTATGAATTTTTTCATCACATTGTGAGGATCTATGCGAGTGAATTCTCTAACAACTAATACCACGTTCATAGATTTCCCTTCATTATTTTTTCTTCTACTATATGATGTTTATGAGTGACTAATCAAGTTGATGTGGTGACAATTTTAGGATGCCAAACTTTATTGTTTTTATATAATAGAAATGGTTAGCTTGTTGTTTTTAATTTCCTTTTGTCAAGATGAGGAGATGAATCTTGACCTTGCAGTTAATGTTGCTCAATTAATAATGAATGTTGACCTAAAGAGTAACAAAAGGTTTTGCCCGGGATATTTCTTGACTGAATAGAAGTGGAAATAGGATTATATACCCTCGATGGACTAATGCTCCATATCCCATGGAATAGACCGAAGTAAATTGACCTTAACTATTTATAGGTATTATATGGCGATTAACTTATGATCAACTAGAAATTAATTTTATGAACTATACTCTTCGCTTGACATGAGGACATATTTCCCTCTCTCTTCTTTAGTGTGCTAATAGTTCACTAGATATCACATCCTTAACCCTTCTCAAAAACTCAGTCGACTGCCCCTAACCATAGCACAGTTATGGATCAACTCACTCAACGGAGTCTTGAAGTTCCTTTTTCTCTCAAATAGAGAAGGTATAATATATTATGATGGAAAGGAGTAGGTGAAGAATTCGCAATTTTAATTGGACTTTCTTCTCCAACAATAATAGACAATGGATGAAAGAGATCATTACTTACTATAGAGGATTTATAAAAAACTCCAGATTCCTTAACAATCAATTCATCTATTTACTACTTTACATCTTGAGTTGCAGCATTCATAATTTTACTCTCTTCTATCATCCAAATCTTTTCAGCCCATTGCCTCAGACATCAATTCTTATTCCTCCTCTAAGACTTTGTCATCTCTACAATAGCAAAGGATGACCCAATCTCAAATTTGTTGAGATAGAATAATTTAGATGCCATGGTAGAATTTCCCTTCTGGCTAGCAAATAGCCTTGCGAATGTCAGACAGGAAAATACTGAGGGTTTAATAGCTACTAAGGTAACTACAAACCCACCCTCATGTTCATTCTTAATAATTTTAGTAGACACAAATTGAACCTTGACCACATCAGATTATATTCTAGTGAAGGTGAACAAAACAGTATTCATTGATCTAAACTGGATCAAAGTTGCATCAATAAATGAACCCTACGTAACAGTCATGTTTGCATCATCGGGGAAAGAGAAGATCAACTTTCTAGCCATAATTTTTTTAATTAACCAAAATCATATATCAATCTTCAAAATTTACTGATCTTTAAATAATATAGAAATCTAAAGAGAATACTAAGTAAAGTTTATTGAATCCCCAAAGCATGATTAAACTAAGGTGAATCAGAATTTTATGAATTTAAATGGACCAAGACTATGCAAAAATAGACTAAACTGGTGTTT
>NW_021320039.1:171274-186316 GCF_001605985.2 Dendrobium catenatum
AAACATAAAAGAAAAGGTAATAGAGAAAAATGTAAAATAAATAAAGGATTCTATAAAATTGAAACATACAACAAAAAATAAATTTTCTCCACTTTTTTACATCACCAAAAAGAGGGGGAACAAAAAACAAACTGAACATTACAAGAGGTAATAGCAGTAAAACATAACAACATAACACTTAAGGTATGGCGGATCATGATCAGTTGGTGGTGGTGGAGGTTCAAAGCATTGATGGTTGGAGGTAAATTGATTGTCAATTTAGGAAAACATTTCTCTAAACCATGTAATTTCTTCCTCATCCTATTATTGTTCAATATGATAGTCAGGCTTAGTTTCTAATCGCTCGAGCTACTGAATTATGAAACCATGAGGGTAGGCAGGGTAAGCAAGTGCAGAAGGTGATATTTGTACTGGTGTAGGTCCACCTGTAAGAGCAGCTTTCCCTTCTTCAACAAACTCTAGATCTTCATGCTCATGCCCCCGATGGAAAATAATATGAAATGAGTCATCCGTATAAAAATCGGGTGCATATCGGGAGGAGCAGGATAGTTAATTTTGTATTTTTTCTAGGATATACCCTTTGATGTATCCTAATGTTACATTTTGTTTTCATCTAGAGTTGGGATATAGAATAAGATTCATATTTTTGATGCAATAAATGATCATTTGGGCTTCAACAAATTGGGGATTTGATATTATTAGATTGGTGACTATGGGAAGATGTGGGTTTATGTTGACATGGTCTCTAACTTTAGGTATAATTGAGGTTCTAAGGACATGTTGGATAACTCAAGAATTTTGAATTAAGGTCTAGACTAATGGTTCATGTTGCTTTATGGCGACACTCCTAATAGTCAATTTTATAGAACACTAGTCAAAGTCAATTATAGAGATAAGGGATTGTGGACGAGGTCCTTCGTTAGAAAGATCGATATATTCCCCTAAATCTTCTATGGTGATCTCTACTCGTTTTCGACAAACATACGAAGTCAATGTAGAATTTTTTATATTTAGCCTAAGGTTAGCTAATAATTCATAAATTAGTTTGAAATTGAAGGGAAAAGTTAGTGTGTAGAAATTGAAGAGTGGTTTAGGCAAAGAGGTTCATCACCTAGAAGTTAAGAACTGATTGATTTAGCATTCTAGATGGGGAGATTGTAGCCTCTATGAACTTGTAGTAGGCATCTTCATCCCTTACAGATAGAAAATAATCGTCAAAGTGAAAAGAGGATGAGGATCTTCCCTCTACCATGTTTTCTTCCATAGGCCATTAGATAGTTACGGTTCAAAGGGTATGAGATTGAGGGAGTTGAGTGAATTGAAATGTGAAAACCCATCTAACTTATAGATTTTAGGGCATATTGTACAATATGATCTAGTTTCATACAATATTATCATGGAAGTTAAATTGTCTAGATGAATTGTCAGAAAAAGTGGTTAAATCATACAGTATAATTAAGTATCATACTTGATGATCTTAAGGAATCACATTCATCCTTAGGGGTCATCGATACAGCATTTAACAAAAGGTATTGTCAAGTATGAACAAATGTTTTTATAGTATGAAATGTAAATATCATACTGGCTGAATTGTATTCATCCCAATCCAGTTTAACACGTATATCATGCAGTACAAAGAGATGTATCATACTGTATGATTGGTAATAATTTAGTTACATGTAGATCATATAGGATGAATAAAGATTCATACAGTATTATGTACATATCATTGATCTAATCTGGATTGTTGAATAAACTAAGAGTTCTGATATGTGCATCTATGCATATCATATAGTACGGACGTGGATCATAGAGTATAATAAAAAAATTTTTGAAAGATTCTGTGAGTCAATGAGGTGTGTGTGTGTGTGTGTGATGATAAGGAAATATCTATAATAAAAAAATATTTTTATTTTTTTAATTTTATTATATTTAAAAAAATAATAATAAATAATAAACAACAACATATAAACTTACACAAGAACAAATACATACAGTTTAACACATATGAATGAATGATTCCAAATGATTTTTTTTTATTTATCTTGACTTAAGTATGAATGTATATAACACATAGTTTTGTCCACAAGGTGCTAAAGGTGTAATAGGCTTAGGGTTTAGTAAAGATGTCTACAAATTGATCTTCTATAACTATATCATGCATATTTATATATCCCTTTGCTACTTAATCTCTTATAAAGTGGTGTCTAATTTCTATATACTTTGTACGGGAGTGTCGAAGTAGATTTTTGGATATGCAACTAGCACTAGTTTTGTCACACATAATTGGAATGGTTCCTACACATAGTCTAGGAACTAAGAGTTATTATTTTAGCCTTAAGACTTGAGCAACATTGCTCCCTAGTGCTATATATTTTGCCTCAGCTGTAAAAAGGAATACTAAGTTTTATTTTCTAATGAACCAGGAAACTAAAAATTGTCCTATGAATTGGTATGTTCCAAAAGTGCTTTTTCTATCTACCCTATATTCTACAAAATCAGAATATGAATATCCAATAATTTCAAAATAAGTGTTGTGTCTAGGATATCGGATTCCTAGGTTTGGAGTGCCTAATTAGTATCTAAGAATTCTCTTAATGTCAATCTTGCGATATTCTTTTGGATCAGCCTCAAATACCATATAGAGATACACACTAAACATTATGACTAGTCTATTAATAGTCAAATAAAAAGAGATCCAATTATTCCCCTATACTTTATCTTATCTATTAATTTTCTAATTTTCATCCTTCTCTAATTAAATAGTAGAGCTCATGGAATTCTTCATGGCCTTAGCATTATCCTTTTCATACTTTTTAAGGATATCCTTAAATTATTTATGTTGGCTAAGGAAATTTTCATCATCCATCTACTTTACACTAAATCAAAGATAGTAGCTTAGCTCTCCCATCATATGTATCTCAAATTTTCTACTCAATACTTTTGAAAATTCATCACATAAGTTTTTAACTAAAGATCGAAACAAGTTGTCATCAACATAAATTTGGACAATGTGTAAGTTTTCTCCTTTTTTCTTTAGGAAGAGGGTGGTATCTACACTACCCTTAACTAAACATCTATCTAGAAAGAATATGCTCAGCCTTCCACAATAGGCTCTAGGTTCTTGCTTCAATCGATATAAGGAAATCTTTAGTTTGAATACATGATTTAGGAATTATGAATTTTTAAAACATGGGGGATTGTCAATTATACCTGAACCCACCACTTTCCTATTGGGGTAGTCCCCTAATGTCACTTTACCTCCTGACTTGGCATCCAGTGTGATGAACCGCTTCATATCACCAGTTATGTGCCTCAAGCAATCACTGTCCAGGTACTACATACTCTCACTATGTCTTTTATGAAAGTAGTCCTGCAGTCATTCAAAGGTTAGATTTAGGAACCCAAATAAGTTTTGATTCCACCTTATACTTGAATGAATGACATGAATGCATGCTATGTTATGATAAATTCAATTTAGGCCTCCACACTAGATGTATTGTATGGTGGATTGTGCAAGAGTGAACTATCTGACCAAACATTTCACAAGATTCACACCTAACACGAGAAAATAGATTTACTAACCTTCGTGAGTCATGGTGCCTTCTCCTAGTTTTATGCGATGCAATCTATGTTGAAGGCTTATGAATTTGTTTTAAGGTAGGTGGCGGTTTGTTATTCTTATGTGAAATTAATTTTTCTTCCAAAAATTTATTTACACTTTCAAGAATTGACATTTTAATTTTAAATGCATGTCCCTACCTTCTATTTCTAATTCAGATGCTTCTAATTCTTTGTATGTTTTCTCTAATTCAAGATGTAATGTTTTTAAGGATTCATGTGCATTAGTTAAGTTGATATGCTTCTTTTTTATGGCATCATATTCGTCAAGCAAGGTCATCTAATCAATATCTAAATTAACATGCTCAGTATTTAAACTAGTATGCTCTTTTTATAAAGTAGATAATTCAATATTAAGACTAGCATGCATCTTTTTCAGCTTGATATACGAATCATGAATATTTTTAGAAATAATGAGTAATTAATCATAGGAAAGTTGACATACCTCATCTTGATCTCTTTGATCAAGATTATCGTTAGCAATAAAATACAAGTTATTTACCTCATACTTTTCTTCTTCTGATGATGATTTTAAGGCAGAGTTAGCCCAAAAATCTTTATGTATCTTTTGCTTGCCCGTTTTGAACTTTCGCTTCTCTTCACTCTACACCTTGATCAGGTGAGTCAATAGGTTGAGGCATTCAGCTCAGAGGTTGCCTGGTTTCCTGCACTCAAAGAAAATTTTGTCCTAATAAGCTTTAAATTTTTTGTTGCTTTTACATTTGCTCCAATTGTGTTAATGACATCTTTATTTTTCTTTTTAGAAAACTTTTGAACTGTCTTGACATTAAGGCAATGTCCTCATTCTCCTTCGCTGCAGAACTATCACTATCTGAATTATTTGCTTTTAGTGCTATAGATCTCTTTTTCATATTCTCTCCTACATAACTTTTCCTTTGACTCGCTCATTACTCGTAGGCAATGAGTGACCCAATCAATTTATTAGTGAACAAAACATTAAAGTATTTAGATTAAAAAATTGCAGTTATCTTATCATCATAAAAACTAGATAAACATCATATAATATTATTAATTTTTTTAGAGTTTGATAGTTTTCTACATAGTGCATGTAAGGATGTCATTGTATGGGTGAACCTAACGCACATTTCAGATACAACCTCGCTAGGTTTCATGCAAAAGAGTTCATAGTTATGTAGTAGAATATTTAGCCTAAACTATTTAACTTCACTAGTTCCCTCATAAGTGATACATAACCTATCCCAAATCTCATTCCCTATAATACATGTAGAAACTCATATATAGTCTTCAGATTTTAAAGAATAAAAGAAACAATTAAAACATTTAGCATTTAACTGTGTAAGTTCCCTATCCGCATTACTTCATTTGGTAAAAGAAATATAAAAATGACACCATTAACTACATGCGATGGAAATGAATAGTCAGTTTGAATCATATGCCAAATTATATAGTCAATGAATTATAAATAAGTAGACATGTGTAACAAAGTAATAATCACTTATTTCAAAAACCTTATTTTTAAAACTTACTTTGATACCACTTGAAAATTTATGTAGGTTGTTAAACCTCAAAAAATCTGTTTAAAGCTCACCAGGAGGGGGGTTAAATTAGTAATTTTAAGAATTTTTTCCCAACTTAAAAATAATGATGACAATATTGTTGAAAAACTTTTTAGAAATTAAAAATACCAAATTCTAATTGTTCGCATAATTGAATGAGTTTATCAAACTTATTAATTTAACTACGATGATATTTTAATTTATGAAATAAAGAGATAATCACTGATTTTCCCAAGCAATTATAAAAGAAAAAAATACAAGAAAAATAAAAGTGAAAAAAGAAAAAACACACATAGAGATTTTTATAGTGGTTCAGTCAACCTTGACCATAGTCCATTCCCCGGAGTCCTCCGCTCTGAGTATTGCACTAACATAAAGTAACTCTCATTTTGCTCTCATAGTAAGGCGAAGAAGCCCTTACTGACTTACTTTCACTAAATTTGATGCGACTGAGTGTCAGATGTTATCTCACCCTCCTGGTGATGGTAGAGGATCTTAAATCCTTTTTTCCCTCTTAGGGAAGGTAGAGAACCTCAGCTCCTTTTTTTCCTCCTCGAGAAGGCAAAGTACCTTAGCTCATTTTTCTCCTTCCTATAGAAGGTAGAGTACCTAAAGAATTTGACAAATAAATTTCTCTCCTAAAAGAGCATTCAAGAACTCACCAAGGTCATAAGAGGAGCATCGGTGTAGCTATCCCAAAGCAACCATGTAATCCCCTCATACTCCAACTCCCTTACGCTCAATCTAACCTTCTCCTTCCTATCAAACAATAATTTTATTCCAAAAGCTCCCCTCTTAGAGTTCCTTCAGTAGCCACCCAACCCTCTCACTCGTACAAAGAGATTCTCAAAGCTTTACTTAAGTATTAGGCTTCAGGTAACCCTAAAAAATCAAGTTAGTTGTCATTGTTTATATAGTATAATTTGAGTTCGTACAGTATGATCAATTCAAATACTACACCCATCCAATATGATATAAATAGTTATTCATACAAAATATTCAACTTTTCGTACACATCATACAATACAATCCAAAGATCATCCAGTATGTTCTGTTAGCGTTTCTTTCTTATAGGATGATTCGTTGGACGATTAAAAATTGTCATGTACTATTATCAATGTATAATATAGTTAGTTGATTTCAAGTAGGTCATCCTGCATGAAAAAAATATAGTACAATACGATTACTTCAAAAATTATGTTTTTGGTTGGTAAAATTTTTGGGACGATTAAATTTTGTCTCTATCAATCATTCGGTGCAATCAATATCATACAGTATGATCTACTATCATTAATTAAACAATAAATTTAATTAACTAATTATGGTGGTTAGTTTAAGTAAGATTTTAAATAATAGTATAATACAAATCAGATCATACAGTATGATTAGTTCAAAAATTAAATTTTGAATATCTTACTTAATTTATCCAGAGGCTAGGATTTTCAAATTGTAATGAATCGTACAGTACTATCCAAATTATATAGTATGAATAATTCAGAGAAATTAATTATTAAGTTGATCGTTAAGCCAATTCTTTCTATACTTATCATGCAATATGATTGTAAGTCATATAGTATAATTAATACAAAAATTTTTAACTTTTAAAATTTATCTCACTCCCTCTATGTGTGTGCATGGTCACTCAATTGCATACACTCTTATGTGCCAGACTCAAGAAATAAAAAATAAAGAAAAATAAAACTAAAGACCTTATTTACTTGACATTCTTAATCTACCCATTCTTGAGCTTTCAATAGCCTTGAGCAGTGCATGTCTTACCTGCAATATTAGTGTTGACAGATAAAAGAAATATCTAAAATATTCAATGAGAAAAGTAACAATTCAATCAATAATATTCATCAACATTACATACTAGGGATCCAGGATTGTAACATTTGGAACTAAATGTATACTTGTATATGCTTATGTAAACTATTCATAAGTACCTAATAGGTATCAGCCAAAATAATCAAGTCACTAAAGAGAGGAACTTACCTGAAGAGAATGTGACCCTCTAAAAGGTTGGTTAGTCAAGCTTATAGATTCATGGACACTCTCGCGAAAAAGATTATTATATGAAGATTTATCCAAGAAAACTAGGCCGAGGAATGATCATCCTCGACAGGACCCATCGGAGAGCTAAGGAAAATCACTCTAAGGACTCAAGCTTTGTTACCTAGGGAAGGATCATATGCCTATTATAGCTATCTATAATCAAGGCCATATATTTATTGCTGACATCTTGGATCTAGCTACAACAAACACACACCTTAGAGAACATCACATATGGCTTCCTGAGCTAAGTTTCTTCCCTACCAACCTCAATTTCCAATCTAGGAAGCTTTCCCTTCATGTCTAGTGGTCTGGAAAACACTTTTATAGACTCACATGTATATCTAAAAGACATGCCCTTACAGGCTCCCCATACATACTAAAATCCCTATGAATCAACCAACACTCGCCATCAAAAACATGCTCAAGTGACTCACCATAAAATTGAGAGCTACTCCATAACGAGGGATCCATGTGGCATTGAACCCATTAAGCCACATGTATGTGATAGTCTGATATAACCATATCATTTGTTGTACTTTCATTTTTTATAAGTTTAGCTTTCCCTGTTGCCCTCTAAGCTATATAAATAATATAAGATATATTTTAGATCTTTTGGACCTTGTGCTATTCACTGTGAGATTGATATAAATTCCCAGGCTTTTTCTCTTATTCACTCCACTCTCCATACTTGAATCTATGTTAACTTCCCGGCTTTTACTTTCATGTTACCTTATAGTAAAATTTGTGGTTACCCATAGAAAAAAATTTAAACTCAACCTATCAAGAACAAAAGTAACCAAATTCATAAATATTAGAATTTATTCTTAATTTGGAGCAAATAAATAATCATCATAAAAGATTTTTTATTATTGTTAGTCATCATAAACCATAGAATTTAATGCGGTAGTCTTCTAAAAAATGTTATTCTTATACTTATTAGCATAGAGATGCCATTTTTAACTTTAGAATTCCAATTAGCATGGACACAAATGCGATCATAATCTGTTTAATTAGCTTTCCTCCACGAATGTGTTTGTTATATGCTTTGTAATTTTCCGATGGTTGCTTCCTCGAACTAATAAAACTATTGAATGCGTATCTTGCTGAATATAACATACTTCAATTTAAATAAAATATTTCTTAATTCTAGCCTTACCATTTTTGCCGTGTGCGCTTGAGGCAAGACAAGTCTATCTCTAGGTCCAAGCAAATTATGCAAATCCTTTTGTATAATATTTTATTTCATTTTAGAATAAAAAAGTGAAAAAAAAATAATAAAAAAGAAAAACATAACCAAACTAAGAAATTTGCTAATTCTTAAATTCCATTAAAAATAATAAGCAGAGTAATACAAAATGAACTCTTTCTTTGTCAGTCTTGCCTACAATGGGAGATAAGTTAGCCAAATAGAAAGATAGTAGTAAAGATAAAAAAAAAATAAAAATAAAAAATAAAAAAGAAGATAGGAGAAGTAAAGATTTATTTCAAGTGAAGTACATTAAGGATGAAGATAAAAAAGTGTTGATTTTTAGAAAAGGATATTCAACGAAGGTGAATGGGATATTTTACTCAGCTTTTCAATGAAGATTGTGATAGTACTATTGACTTTAATGACCTTAACATTCTAATTGAAAAATAGATTTTTATTTTTATCGACGTAGTTGTAAAACTTAAGTTATAGAGACTTTAAAGAAATTTAAGTGCAGAAAAACTAGTGAACCATGATATTCCAATAAATATGTGAAAATGCTTAGGTGGTGAAGGAATTTTTTGGCTTACTAAACTTTATTCTGGAGATAATATTTCACAAAATTAATATTTGTCTTCTTTTATTTTGGTAGACGAAAAATCATTGAACTGCCTTTCAATGATTCAAATCAAGACCAAATAGCTGAGAAGGATGATTTCCTATATATAATTATTAGGAAAAAGCTTTATTGTTACCAATATTTGTTTAAACTCGTCCTCTTTTTCTTTTCTAACGAGAACTTGCAGATATGATGAATTTCCTCAGAGTAATATGCACCATGATAATGTTGAATCACTTTGCAAGAATATTAGATAAAGAAAAATAAATTAACTTGGTCAATTCTGTAACTTTGCCATCTTTTCTCTATTAAGAATTTCAAAGATGATTTGTTTTCTTATTAATTCTCCTCTATTTATGGTTGAAAGGTTAGTTCGGATAATAAAATATAAAGCTAGAAGTAA
Source organism: Dendrobium catenatum (assembly GCF_001605985.2). NCBI lineage: Eukaryota > Viridiplantae > Streptophyta > Magnoliopsida > Asparagales > Orchidaceae > Dendrobium > Dendrobium catenatum. The sequence continues at coordinate 180,700 of NW_021320039.1, forward strand.
ATATTTTAGTTCATGAAGTAAACTAAAAAGTTTTCAACCAAGTATTTATCTTTTCCATTAGAGTTTTCTCAGATTCCACAAGTGGGAAATGATGAGTATAGTCACTTCATTGAGATGAAGGGTCATTTTTTTAAATTAGAGGCACACACCAACTATAACATTATGGGATAAGTGCTACTCTTAAGGTTTATTTTTGTTTCTTAAATATGATGCATTTAGGATATGTTTTTGAAAGTGTCATGGCAGAACCAAAAGGGAGAGTGAATTGGTAAAGTAAAACTTTATTTAAGAAACAATACGTGTAGCGAAATATTAGTGAAACATTAAATAGAAAGTACAATAAAGAATTTTTCTTAATTTTAAATTTGACAACAATAAGATTACTAAAGAATAATTTGAGAGCAATTAAAAAGTAATTTTGATTAATATAGAGCTTACAAAAAGTTTATTTTTAATTATTTCTTAAATGATATCACAATAGTTTAAAACCACAAATACTAGATAATTAAATCTAAAATAAATAAAGTGTTGAAAGGTAAAAGAAAATGCATGTAACTAAGATTTTATAGTTGTTAGGTCAAACTTTATCTACATCCACTCTCCAAAGGTTCTCTTTGAAATTTCACTAGTAAATGCTCCTTTTGGACTTAGCAAAGCGGAGAAGCCTTTAGTTATTCCCTGGTGGAGAATGACCTTCATATGAAATTCCTCCTGAAAAGCTTACACTCACACCTTCTACTTCCTACAATGGCAGAGGTTTTGCTTCCTCATTTCTCTTTTTGTAATGTTTGAGATTCCACACCCTCCTTCTACTCCTGGTAATACTAGAGAAGCCTCCTCTCCATTCTTCTCCTCACAATGGCAGAGATGTAACTTCCCTAGCCTCCTCGGCTAGTCACAAATCATTTTTCAAATGACTTCTTTCTTAGAGCTCCAAAACCATAACTGACCAGAGGACAAAGGTGGAAGCCGATGAGGACAACAATGTGAACTCCCTTACACAATTCTTGACTCCATCAAGGAATAACCTTTCAATTTCATATTCTCTCTCCTAGGTGGATTGAACAATTCACTAGCACAAAGAAATCTCTCCCTCTTCAAAGGACTCACTCCCTCAGGAAAAAGAAAATCTCTACCTACTCACATGCTCAAACACTCTTTATGAAAAGAAACAAATGGGCTATTTAAATTAAATACTAATTATTAATTTTAATAGACTGAACGTATAATAAGAAATGTGCATCAAAATGTTTAATTAGTTTAATACCTAATTTCAAGTTCTATAAGATAAGGTTGTTTGATATGAATCATACAATTCAATTATTTGAATTAGATCAAGGATCATTATGGATGAACAATTGATCATTCACCAAATATTTTACTATCTAGTACTGGATGATTTTAATTATACACTATGAATTCCAACCAATATTTAATTTTGAATTGATTACTTGATTTTTAGATTAAAATAGGCAAGTTCTTTTATAAACATAGAGTACGTTTAAGATAATCAATACCATTAGTTCAAATTTTAAATTTGTACAAATTTAGAAATCTGGGATATCAAGCGGGTATTTATCAAAATAGCTTATCACCCTTTATAATCACATGTAATATAATATGATTAGTTTTACTATATTTTAATTTTATTAAACACTTGGTTTATTTTTCGAAACAACTAATCGACATTGTGATTGGGATCATACATAATGACTTAATAGAGAAATCAAGTGTTTAATTTTAATCTCCACTCATGAATGTCTGCTTGATTTTCTCACCAACATACACCTAAATATATAAAGATTCGTGAAAAAGAAATGTATACTCTCATTACAAGTTTTGGCATTACTCAATACGACAAGTTTTGGAAGAGTCAAAATGTTGGATGAGAGAAGCTCCATAAAAACCTAGTGAGAGAAAAGCTTCCATTTTTTCAAATTTCCGTCTCCCGCAATTCTCGGTCCCCATCGATGACGTTGGAGGGCGGCCAGCCTCCGCCTTCCGACGCCACTGATGGTCATCGGATATCATCTAACAATGTTCGGATTCTTCCTTGACAAGTCATGGGTCGTCTCCACCTATTTTTGGTGATGTAAGAGTGGTGTTTGATCCTGAGTCTAAACTAAGGATAAAATATTCTGGTGCACTGGTAATTAATGAAGGAGGTTACTTTCAACAAAAAATCCTACCGGAGTATTCGGGAAAGGGTAAAAAGGTGATCAGTGAATCTTTGGATGATGTAATCAACTTATCAGTTTTACAGAAGGGAGTGAAAATTCGTAATCTATCTTTATCTGGTAAATCTGAAGCTGTTACTAAATCTGATATGATTCCGTCATGTGCTTTGACGATGGAGTTTCCTAGTGAAGATGGTCATGCCCTGTTCCTGAAGATGTTAATGTTGATAAACTCCCAGTTTTTGAAAATGTGGTTAACGCGCAGTTAGTTTCTGACAACTACAGCAAGGATCAGATAGTTGGAATTGATGCGAATAAAGTTCGTGAATGCAACTCAGCGAAGTTGGGCAATTGCAGCAAGGATCAGATAGTTGAAGTCCCTATCCAATCTACTAAAGCTGCCACAAATGCTTGGATTAAGAAATCCAACTTCAAAGTTGTTGATTTTGATTATGGAGATTGCTCAAATGTTAATGGTGTTGTTATGCTTAAGAAGGAGAAAGAATTAGACAATACCAACAGATTGAAGAAATCATTAGTTGTGAAGTTTTTCGGAGATTTTCTGCCTTATAATGTGATAGGGATTGTGCTAAGGAGACAATGGTCTCAATTTGGCAAGTTTCACATTACTCTTCTTGGAGGAGGTTGGGTTTTATGTGCTTTTAAAGACCCAAAGGCATTGGAATCAGTCTTATCTAATGGGCCTTGGTATGTGAATGAGCATATCATTGGTCTTGACAAATGGTCTCCATCATTTTAGCCTAATTCTCTTAAAGGTTTGACAGCTCCTATGAGGGTCAGGATGCCAAACCTTCCCTTACAGTGTTGGGATGAAGTGAATGTTTACAAAATTGCTTCAATGGTTGGAACACCATTTCTTGTTGATGAGAATATGTTTAAATGGGGGAGGGGGGAGTATGCCAGAATATGTGTGAAAATCAAACTTGAGAACAAGTTTCCTTTGGGAGCTTGGGTGGAAGGAGCTACTGGTAAATTTTACCAAAAATTTGAATATGAAAAGATTTCAAATTTCTATTTCAGTTGTGGAAAAGTTAGGCATATGAAGAATAGATGTTCTGAATCTATGATTGACATTATTCCGGAAGCTATTCATACAAAACCTACTACTGATGGAGTAATAGTATCAGTAAATCCTATTCCAGAGACAAGAAATTCTAATGAAGGAGGGGATCTAATTGATAAAGATACCTATGGCCCTTAGATACACGTTGAGTATGGGAGGAAGAAATTTAGAAATATGAAGTTAAAAATACATGGGTAAGACTAGGTTATAAGGAGTTGAACAAATCCAAGAAATCTAAAGGGGAAGAAAATGAGGAAGCTATGCAAATCTTGAAGGAGACAGATTATGGTGTAGGAAAATAAAATGAAGATAACTTGAGGGAACCTAGCTCTCGGGAAGAAGTTCTGGAACAACACAATTATCATCCTCAAAGTAGAAGATATGATGAACCCATGGAAGAAGGAACTGCTGTTATCAGCTCATCAGGTATTCTAAACATCAACAATCAATTTGATGTGTTAAATCAAATTTATGAAGATAAGGATCATATGAACATTCAGGAGAAGGAGTTAACTGAAGGTCCAGTTATTTTTAATAAAGATAAAATGATTAATAATGGGGAAGAGAGTGAAGTTATAGTTCATTTGAACAATCCTTGAGATAATTCAGCTACTGCAAAGAGGAAAGGCTTGAAGCAACTGAAAAACCTAGGACCAATAAATTCAGTCTCAAGGAATAGGAGAGGTGAAGGGGACATGAAGGAAAATCTGGGGAAATCTTTCCCCAATAAACAATGAATTAGTCTATTGGATTCTGGAATTGTAGGGGAGCAAAGAAAAGGAAAGCTTCCCTATATTTAAAGGAGTTTACTATGAAGTATGGGGTGTTCTTCATTGGGTTACTTGAAACTAAGATGGTTTCTACTGATAGAAAAGATGTGGATCAATTGATTGGTATGGAATGGGAATTTTATCATGTCCCAGCTGAAGGCTTATCTGGTGGTATCATGTTATTATGGAAGAAAAACTTTGCTTTTTTCAAGGTATTGGAATCTTCCTCATAATTTGTGGTAGGAGAATTGGAAGTGCTCAACAAAGGAAAGTGGATTATTGCTACAGTTTATAGAAGTAGAGATCCTTATTATAGAAGGTCTCTTTGGGAGAGATTGGAATATCATGTATCCAAGGAAGTCCCTATGATAGTGGGAGGCGATTTTAATTGTTTACTATCTAGGGTGGAGAAGAAAGGAGGAAGGGAGTTTGTTTACTCTCTTGGACCTAGGGAGCTGAAGGCCTTTATTACTTGTAATGATTTACATGAAGTGGAGAGCATAAGTCCTAAATTCACATGGTGTAATAACAAAATGGGAGCTGATTGGATTTTAGAAAAGTTGGACAGATGCTTGATCAATTCAGCGGCTATGAACATTTCCCACCGGTTGGTAGTGAGGCATCTAGCAAGACTAGCATCGGACCAAAGTCCTATATTATTGAACTTGTTGGAGTTCAATAAAGCTAGTAAAAAGCTGATTAAGTTTGAGGAGGTGTGGGCATCATATCCAACTTCCATGACAGTGGTTAAGAAGGCTTGGGAGAGAAAATCTAGTGGAAATCTTCCTCAAATTTTGAATCAAAAAATGAGGAGATCATTAAAAGCTTTGTTTTACTGGAGTAAAGCCAAGCATAAGGAGCTATACAAATTGAAATAAGAACTGAATGATCAAATCCTGGAATTGCAAACTAAGGAATCTGAATTCAGATTTCTTAATGAGGAGGAATCTTGGCTACTCAAGATGAAAGTGGATAATCTGAATTCTACTTTAGCTCGTCTTGGTACGTGGTGGAGGCAGCGAGCCAAAGTTAAATGGCTTAAGGAAGGGGACTCAAACTCTAGATTTTTTCATGAATATGCTAGCTCAAGAAGAAACATGAATTTTATTCACATAATCAAAGATGAGAATGGAATGATCATGGAAGAACAAAGCTAAGTGGAACATTTTCTAAATAACTTTTTCAAGGAGAAGTGGAAAGAAAGAAATTGCTCATTGGTGGGATAGCCAAGACCGTGGAATGTATTAAACAATGAAGACTCTTTGGTTCTCAACAGAGACTTCACGGTGGAAGACATGGAAAGAGTTATCCAAGAGCTGGGTCCAAACATTGCTCCGGGCATTGATGGGATTTCTTATTCATTCTTCAAGGCATATTGGTCTATTATCAAAATAGATCTATGGAATGCAGTAGATCACTTTTTCAAAATTGGAATTATGTGCAAGGAGTGGAAAGAAACTATTATTGTGCTGATCCCCAAGGTAAAAAATCCTTTATCTCCTTCTAATTATAGACCGATCAGTTTATGTAATTCAGTTTATAAAATAGCTGCAAAGATGATCTCGAATAGATTATTGCTAGTGGTT
>NW_021320039.1:192155-197155 GCF_001605985.2 Dendrobium catenatum
GGGGGGGGAGGGGTAAGCCATTTCAGTTTTCACTAGCTGCTAGTGAAATGGGTGTCTTTTTGGCAGAAAATGAGTTGGTTGATCCAGGTTTTATAGGGCCGGCTTTCACTTGGACTAATAATAAGGATGCAAGGAGTAGGATCTATTCTAGATTGGATAGATTCTTTATCAGTTCATCTATTCTGGATTTGTTTCAAGGTTTGAAGGTGAGGCATCTAACAAGATTAGCATCTGATCATTGCCCCATTTTATGTGAAATTCAGGGTGCTGTGAATTAGACTGACTCTCATTGGATTAAATTTGAAGATGTTTGGGCTAGTTACCCTAGAGCTTAGCATTTGGTCTGGGAGAAATGGTGTGTGAAGGACTCGGGTAGTGAGTCTTCCAAATTGCAGAGAAAATGTCAAAGAACTTTGAAGGCTTTTTTCTTCTGGAGTAAAAATAAACTTAAAGAACTTAATCAATTGAAGGGTGAGCTGGATGAGGAGATTAAAGTTCTTCAGGAGCTGGAGTGTTTGCCGGGGGGATTAACAGATGTTCAAGTTGAGGCTTTGAAGTACAAGGTTCGTTTGCTGAATAGTACCTTATCTCGTATTACTACGTGGTGGAGGCAACGAGCCAAGGTAAGGTGGATAGAGGAAGGGGATGGTAATAACCATTTCTTTCATTGAATGGCATCTGCTAGAAGGAGGGCAAAGGGTATTGATTCTTTGAAGAAGGCAGATGGGATGATAATTTCAGCCCAGGATGATATTTCTTTGGAGATGTTTAGTTTCTTTGAGAAGAAATGGAAGGGGCAGAATATTGTTGAAGGAGGCTGGCTATCTTTGGAGTTTCAGAGGAGCATTCTAGCTGATTTTTCTGGTCATCTGGATGCTGAGGTCACTAAGGAGGAAATTTGGAATGTGGTTTTCTCTTTGGGTAGGAACAAGGCTCCTGGAAGAGATGGTGTGACTGCTTCGTTCTTTAAATTCTTTTGGGAGATTGTTGGAGAACAAGTGAGATAGGCTTGTTTGGAGTTTTTTTCTACAGGTTTTATGGAATCTCGTTGGAAGGAAATTGTTGTTGTTTTGTTGCCTAAGGTCAATAACCCAGATCAGCCTTCCAAGTTTATACCTATCAGTCTTTGTCAAACAATTTATAAAATTGTGGCAAAGGTTTTGGTTAATAGACTTAAAGGAGTTTTGCCAAGACTGATTTTGGAGGAGCAAGCAGCCTTTGTACCAGGGAGATCAATTTCAAATCATTGTTTGCTTGCTCAAGAGATGATGAATAAGTTCAAGGTATCTAAATCTTCCTTGGGTTTTTGACTTTAAAAGTTGATATGGAGCAGGCGTATGATAAGATGAGTTGGAGAACTTTGGAGATTGTTCTTGAACGTATGGGTTTTCCACCTAGATTCACTGCTTGGGTGCTTTGCTATGTTATGGATCCACAATTTTCTATCCTTGTCAATGGGAGGTTAATTGAGAAGATTAATCTAAAGTGTGGATTCCGTCAGGGGTGTCCTTTGTCACCTTACCTGTTCATCTTATGTGCGGAGCTATTGTCAGCACACTTTCACCAAAATTTCATGGAGCTGGGAGTGCCAATCAGTGCTGGGGGACCTTTTGTCTCCCACCTCCTTTATGATGACGATATTCATTTTTTTGCAGGTGCTTCAATCCCCAATGTTAAGAAGATCAATGCTATTCTTGAAGACTATTGTAGCTGGACTGGCCAGAGAGTCAACAATGTCAAATCTGCCATTCTTTTCAGCAAGAGGACTTCATCCACTACTAGATCTCGGTTAGCTAAGATGATTGGCTGTTGTAAAGTTGCTGAGTTGGAGTACTTGGGTGTCAAATTGGCGCTGAGGAGGCTCTCTAGGAAGGATTTCACGCCATTGATTCAGAAGGCTAGAGCTTGTAAGTTGTCCTGGGGAATCCATCATCTGTCTTTGGCTGGACGGGTTACATTGATTAATTCAATTTTATTTCCTTTATCAGTGTATATGGTGACCCATATGGGTGTGCAGAGAGCTGTTCTGAATGATATTGAGAAGATTTGTCGCAGCTTTCTTTGGGATAGAGATGCTACACATAAAAGCATGCAATATGCTTCACGGGAGAGCATGGCACGTCCAAGATGCAAGGGTGGCCTTGGTTTTCATCTGGTGACAACTGGGTTGGACCGTTGAGAGCTCGTATTACTTGGGAGTTTATCTGCAAACCATTGGAGCTTTTCCAGAAATGTATGAGGCATAAATATTGGGATAATCCGTGGCATTATGATGGGAGGAAGGGGAGCTCTATCTGCTGGAAGATTATCTGTGAAGGAGCCCATAGTTTGAACAGTTCAGTTCGTTGGAAGATTTATGATGGAAGGAAGATTGATGTGTTGAATGATGTGTGGATTTGGGATAAGACTTTATCTAGATGGCCTATATTTTGTGATATCAATTCTATTGAAAATCTGATGGTGTCAGATTTTATTCTGGAAGGAATTGGATGGGATAGGCCGAAACTTCTTCTATGTTTTGGAGAGTTGATGGTGGACAAAATTTGAGAGATTCCAATTGAAAATGAATTGGATTCAGATGTTATTGAATTGATTAGGAGCCCATTATGTTCAACAATTTCTGCTATGGTTTACAACAATTGTTTCATAGAAGATGATGATCCTGTTTGTCTTATTTTTAAAATCAAGATGAGGCCTAGGGAGAAATTGTTTTGGTGGAGATTATATAAAGACAACATCCCAACTAGTGGTTGGCTTTGTAGAAGGGATGTGGTGAGGTGGAGGACATAAATCATATTACATGTAATTGCAAGAAGCTTCGGGATGTCCTTACTGTTTTGGAAAACTGGGGATTGGTGGTTTCTCAGTTTTGTTCATTTGATGAGCTATGGGATTCCATTGGAAAGTTTGCTGATGTGAGGGAAAGTTGGGTGCGATTGTATTGTGTTTCTGTTCATCCGAATTGGGAGAACAGGAATTCTGTTAAGCATGGTAAAGGTGGTTGTTCTCCTGCATACTTGGCTGCTAATATGTTGGAGGTCTTGGATCAAAGTTGTTTTTCATTTCATCTCGAGCAACGGGATACTTTTCAATCAGTTGGATTGTCTACTCTGTATTCTTGGTGTCCCGCCCTACAGGATGGCTGAAAATTAACTTGGATGGAGCTTTGCATCGATCGAATGCGGGAGGTATTGGAATTGTTATAAGAGATTGTGAAGGGAAGCTGATTGCTGCAGCTGGTTGGTGTTTAACACATTGGGATAGCACACAAGTGGAATTGTTGGCTTTTAAGTATATTGACAAACTCCTTTCTGATTGGATGTTTGATTTTTATGGAGTCATTATAGAGGGAGATAATGCAGGGGTGATCAAGTATATGCAGAACTTCTGGTATAGGGATAAATGGAAGCTGCAAGTGACAGATTGCATGGATATGGATTGGCCTAAGCTATTCCAAAAGGTCTTATTTGTTCATACTTATAGAAAATTCAATAGAGCAACCCACTTTTGTGCACAGGGGGCAGTGGATAGTTCTTTTTCTTGGGATATAGGAGATAGAGATATTCCACAAGAGTTTTTGGAAATTCTTGAGGAAGATATTTACTTTTCTTTTTCTACAATGTCGTATGGGCATTAGTGTTATTTGATAGTTTGTAATAGCTTTTTATTGATGAATGCAAATGCAGAAGTTCAGTTCTCTTGCTCTCTTTCTCTTGTTCTCTTTCTCTTGCTCTCTCTCCCTTACTCTTTCTTGCTCTCTTTCTCTCTCTCTCTCTCTCTCTCTCTCTCTCTCTCTCCTTCTCTCACACTCTCTCTCTCACTCTCTCTTTCTTTCTCTCTCTCTATCTCTCTCTCGCTCTCTCTCTCTGTCCCGCTCTCTCTCTTGCTTCCTCTTGCTCTCTCCCTTGCTCCTCCTTGCATTCTCTTGCTCTCTACCTTGCTCCATCTTGCACTCTCTTGCTCTCTCCTTCTTTTCCCTTGCTCTTTCTTGCTCTCATCCCCTCTTTCTCTTTCTCTCCCTTGCTATCTCTTTCTCTCTTTTACTTTCTGTTACTCTCTCTCTCTCTCTCTCTCTCTCTCTCTCTCTCTCTTTCTCTCTCTCTCTCATTCTATCTCTCTCTCTATTGCACTCTCTCACTCTATCCCTTGCTCCTTGCACCCTCTTACACCCTCCCTTGCTCCTTATTGCTCTCTCTCTCTCTCTCTCTCTCTCTCTCTCTCTCTCTCTCTCTCTCTCTTTCTCTCTTTCTCTCTCTCTTTCTCTCTTGCTCTCTTTATCTTGTTCTCACTCACATTCTCTCTCTCTCTCTCTCTCCATCTCCCTCTCTCTTACTTTCTTTCTTTTTCTGTCTTGCTCTCTCCCTTGCTCTCTCTTGCTCTCTTTTACTTTCTCTTTCACTCTCTTGCTCTCTCCCTTGCTCCTTCTTGCTCTCTCTCTCTCTCTTTCTCTCTCTCTCTCTCTTGCATTTTCTTGCTCTCTCCCTTACTCCTTGCTCTCTCTCTCTCTATTTCTCTCTCTCACTCTCTCTTTCTTTTTCTCTCTCTATCTCTCTCTCTTTTGCTCTCTTTCTCTAGTTTCCTCTCTCTTTCTGTCTCTCTCTCTTGCAATCTCTTGCTCTCTCCCTTACTCATTCTTGCTCTCTCTCGCTCTATCTCTCTCTCTCTCTCTTGCTCTCTCTCTTTCTCTCTCTCTCTCTATCTTGCTCTCTTTCTCTTGCTCTCTCCCTTTCTCTTTCTTGCTCTCTCTCTCTCTCCCTCTCTCTCCCCTCTCTCCCTCTCTCTCTCTCTCTTTCTCTCTCTCTTACGCTCTCTTGCTCTCTCTTGCTCCTTCTTACTCTCTATCTCTCTCTTGCTCTTTTGCTCTCTCTCTCACTCTCTCTCTCTCTCTCGTTCACTCTCTCTCTAGCTCTCTATCTCTCTTCCTCTTTCTTGCTTTCTCTCTATCTCTTGCTCTCTCTCTATCTTACTATCACTCACTCTCTCTCTCTCTTGCTCTCTCT
>NW_021320039.1:199019-201391 GCF_001605985.2 Dendrobium catenatum
CTCTCTCCCTCTCTCACTCTCTTGCTCTTTCGCTCTCTCTTGCTCTCTCACACTCTCTCTTGCTCTGGTTCTCTTATTCTCTCTCTCTCTCTTGCTCTCTCTCTCTCTTGCATTCTCTTGCTCTCTCCCTTGCTCCTTCTTGCTCTCTCTTACTCTCTCTCTTTCTCTTGCTTTCTCCTTGCTCCCACTTCTCTCTCTCTCTCTCTCTCTCTCTCTTTCTCTCTCTCTTTTTTATCTCTCTCTCTTGCATTATCTTGCTCCCTACCTTGCTCTCTCTCTCTCTCTATCTCTCTCTCGCACTCTCTTGCTCTATCCCTTGCTCCTTCTCTTGCTTTCTCTTGCTCTCTCTCTCTCTCTCTCTCTCTCTCTCTCTCTCTCTCTCTCTCTCTCTCTCTCTCTCTCTCCCCCCTCTTTCTCTTTCTCTCCCTTGCTTCCTCTTGCTCTCTTTTACTTTCTCTTGCTCTCTCTCTCTCTCTCTCTCTCAATCTCTGTCTCTCTTGCAATAACTTGCTCCCTCCCTTGCTCTTTCTCTCTCTATATATATATATCTCTCTCTTGAATTCTCTTGCTCTATCCCTTGCTCCTTGCTCTCTCTCTCTGCCTCTCTCTCTCTCTCTCTTGCTCTCCCTCTATCTCTCTCTCTTGCTCTCTCTCTTGCTCGCTCTCTCTCTCTCTCTTTGTCTTGCTCTCTCCCTTTCTCTCTCTCTCCCTCTCTCTCTCACTCTCTTGCTCTTTCTCTCTCTGAAGTTCAGCTCTCTCTCTCTCTCTTGCTCTCTTTATCTATTTCTCTCTATCTATCTATCTCTCTCTTTCTCTCTCTCTCTCCTTCTTTTCCCTTGCTTTTTCTTGCTCTCTTCCCCTCTTTCTCTTTCTCTCCCTTGCTCTTTCTTTCTCTCTTTTACTTTCTCTTGCTCTCTCTTGCTCTCTCTCTCTTTCTCTCTCACTCTCTCTCTCTCTTTCTATCTTTCTCAATCTCTCTCTCTTGCACTCTCTCACTCTCTCCCTTGCTCCTTGAACCCTCTTGCTCCCTCCCATGCTCCTTATTGCTCTCTCTCTCTCTCTCTCTCTCTCTCTTTCACTCTTTCTCTCTCTTGCTCTTTCTCTCTCTTTCCCTCTCTCTCTCTCTCTCTCTCTCTCTCCCTCCTCTTACATTCTTTCTTTTTCTCTCTTGTTCTCACCCTTGCTCTTTCTCTCTCCCTTGCTCTCTCTTGCTCTCTTTTACTTTCTCTTTCACTCTCTTGCTCTCTCCCTTGCTCCTTCTTGCTCTCTCTCTCTCTCTCTCTCTTGCATTTTCTTACTCTCTCCATTGCTCCTTCTTGCTCTCTCTCTTGTTCTCTCTCTATCTCTCTCTTGCCCTCTCTCTTGCTTTCTCTCTCTCTTTCTCTCTCTCTCTCTCTATCTTGCTCTCTTTCTCTTGCTCTCTCCCTTTCTCTTTCTTGCTCTCTGTCTCTCTCCCTCTCTCTCCCCTCTCTCCCTCTCTCTCTCACTCACTCTCTCTCTCTCTCTCTCTCTCTCTCTCTCTCTCTCTCTTTCTCTCTCTCTTATGCTCTCTTGCTCTCTCCCTTGCTCCTTCTTGCTCTCTATGTCTCTGTTGCTCTTTTGCTCTCTCTCTCTCGTTCACTCTCTCTCTAGCTCTCTCTCTCTCTTCCTCTTTCTTGCTTTCTCTCTATCTCTTGCTCTCTCTCTATCTTACTATAACTCACTCTCTCTCTCTCTCTCTTTCTCTCTCTCTCTTTCTCTCATCCTCTCTCTCTTGCACTCTATTGCTCTTTCCCTTGCTCCTTCTTGTGCTCTCTCTCTCTCTCTTTTTCTCTCTATGTCCCTCCCTCTCTCTCTTGCTCTCTTTCTCTTTCTCTCTCTCTCTCTCTCCCTTGCTCTCTCCTGCTCTCTACCCCTCTTTCTCTTTCTCTCCCTTGCTCTCACTTCCTCTCTCTCTATCTCTCTCTCTCTCTCTCTCTCTCTCTCTCTCTCTCTCTCTCTCTCTCCCTCCCTCCCTCTCTTTCTACCTCTGTCTCTATCTCTCTCTCTCGCACTCTCATGCTCTCCCATGCTCTTTCTTGCTCTCTCTCTTTCCTCCTATCTCTCTCTAACTCACTCTCTCTCTCTCTCCCTCTTTCTTTCTCTCTCTCTCTCTCTCTCTCTCTCTCTCTCTCTCTCTCTCTTGCACTCTCTTGCTCTCTCCCTTGCTCCTTCTTGCACTCTCTTGCTCTCTCCCTTCCTCCTCTCTCTCTCTCTCTTCCTCTCCTGCTCTCTCTCTTACATTCTCTTGCTCCCTCCCTTACTCTTTCTTACTCTCTCTCTCTCTCTCTTGCTCTCTCTTTATTTCTCTCTTCTCTCTCTCTTTCTCTCTCCCTTGCATTCTCTTTTTCGCT
>NW_021320039.1:201492-202155 GCF_001605985.2 Dendrobium catenatum
CTCTCTTGCTCTTTCTCTCTATTTCTCTCTCTCTCTCTCTTGTTCTCTTTCTCTTGTTCTCTCTCTCTCTTTCTCCTCTCTTGCATTCTCTTACCTCGCCCTTGCTCTTTCTTGCCCTATTTTTCTCTCCCTCTCTCTCTCTCTCTCTCTCTCTCTCTCTCTCTCTCTCTCTCTCTCTCTCTCTCTCCCTCCCTCTCTCTCTGGCTCTCTTTCTCTTACTCTCTCTCTCTCTCTCTCTCTTGCTTTCTCCCTTGCTCTCACTTGCTCTCTCCCACTCTTGCTCTTTCTCTCCCTTGCTATCTCTTGCTCTCTTTTACTTTCTCTTGCTCTCTCTATCTCTCTCTCTCTCTTTCTATCTTTCTCTCTCTATCTCTCTCTCTTGCACTCTCTGGCTCCCTCCCTTACACGTTCTTTCTCTCTCTCTCTTTCTCTCTCTCTCTCTCTTGCATTCTCTTGCTCACTCCCTTGCTCCTTCTTGCTCTCTCTCCCTCTTGCTCTCTCTATGTCTCTCTCTTGCTCTCTCTCTCTCTCTCCTGCTCTCTCCCTTGCTCTCTCTATCTCTCTCTCTTGCTCTTTCTCTCTCTCTCTCTCTCTCACTCTCTCTAAAGTTCAGCTCTCTCTCTCTTGCTCTCTTTATCTTGTTCTCTCTCTCTCTCTCTCTCC
>NW_021320039.1:202613-207933 GCF_001605985.2 Dendrobium catenatum
GACCTCCTCTTCTACAAAATCTCGCCTTGCAAAGATCACAGGATGCAGGAAAGTGGAGGAGCTGGAGTACTTGGGACTTAAGTTTGCTTTGAGAAGACTCACAAGAAAGGACTTTGCTCCTTTGGTACAGCAGGCTCGGGCCAAGACATTGACATGGGGCATTAGGCATTTATCGTTGACTGGACGGGTTACTTTGATAAATTCGGTTTTGTTGCATTCTTCAGTTTATGTTGTAACTCATTCTATGGTGCCGAGATCTATCTTAAATGATATTGAGAAAATTTGTAGGAGTTTTCTCTGGGATATTGATGAGAATCATAAAAGCATCCACTATGCTTCATGGGAAACTATTTCTAAGCCAAGGAGGATGGGGGGACTTGGGTTTCATGCAAATTCTAAATGGGTTGGACCCTTAAGATCTCGGATTGCATGGGAGTTTATCAGCAAACCGCAAAGCTTATTTCATAGATGTATGGAGCTGAAGTATGGGAATTGGCCATGGGTGGATGAGTTTAGACGTGGGGATTCCTCTGTGTGGAAACTCATTTGTGATGGAGCAAACAGTTTATCTTGCTGTGTTAGATGGAGGGTGAGTAATGGAAGGGCTATTGATATTCTGAATCACACCTGGATTTGGGACAGAGCTTTGTCCTTATGGCCTACGTTTTGTGACATAGAAGCTGTAGAGGATCGGACAGTCTCTGACTTCATTTCACCGGCTGGAGAATGGGATGTTCAAAATTTGCTGAAATGTTTTGGTGAAGCTTTAGTTAACAGGATTTTGGAGATTAAAATCTGGAATGAGCTGCAAGAAGATGTGCTTGAGTTAATGAAAATTCCAATTGGATCCACGTTATCTGCTGTGGCTTATGACATGAATTTTCTGGGAGTTGACGATCCTTGCTGCGCTATCTTGAAGGCGGGTTTGAGGCCAAGAGAATGTATGTTTTTGTGGAGAGTTTATAAAAATATTGTTCCAACAAACTGTTGGCTGTTTGCTCGGGGATTTGAGGTGGATGTTAAATGTCCTATTGGTTGTGGTTTGGATGAGGACTTGAATCACGTTACTACGGGGTGCAAGCAACTGCTGGAGGTTCTGAAAATTCTGGATGAATGGGGACTTGCGTTCCACGGTTTGTCAACTTCTCTGCTTTGTTGGAGGCTTTGGAGGTGAATGTCAAGACCAAAGGTAGTGCTATGAAGCTTTATTGTTTGGCTGTGTATCATAGTTGGTTGAATAGAAATGCGATTAAGCATGGAAAGGATGTTGCTACACCGATCTTCATGGCTGCTAGTATCTTAGAAAGCTTTAAACATGATGGTTTTTTGTCTCACTTGGAGCAACGGGATGCTGTTCAATCCTTTGCATTGTGTTTACATACTTCTTGGTGTCCTCCCCCTACAAGTTGGCTGAAGATCAATGTTGATGGAGCTTTGCATAGTTCAAATGCCGAAGGAATAGGGATAGTAATAAGGGACAACTATGGTAGACTTATTGTAGCAGCTGGATGGAGTTTATGCCATTGGGATAGCACACAAGTTGAATTGATGGCCATTCAAGGTATTGGTAAGCTAGTTGCTGATTGGATGTTTGAATTGAATGGGGTCATTGTGGAAGGAGATAATGCCAGTGCCATGAAGTATATGCAGAATTTTACATGCAAGGAATTATGGAAGCTGCAGTTGGAGGATTGGGATAAGTGGAATTGGTTGAGGATGTTCCAGAAAGTGGTTTTTCTGCATACTTATAGAAGATTCAATACGGCGGCTCATTTTTGTGCACAAAGAGCTATAGATAGATCTTTTACTTGGCATATAGGAGATAGTAATAATGTGATCCCTCAAGAATTTTTTGATATTCTTGAGGTTGATAGTAGCTTTTCTTTTTATGTTTAAAGGCTTGTGAGCCTCTTTAGTTGGTTGTAATGGTTTTTTAGATAAATGCAAATGCAGAAGTTCAGCTCTCTCCCTCCCTCTCTCTCTCTCTCTCTCTTTCTCTCTCTCTCTCTTTTATCTCTCTCTCTCTTGCACTATCTTGCTCCCTACCTTGCTCTCTCTCTCTCTCTCTCTCTATCTCTCTCTCGCACTCTCTTGCTCCATCCCTTGCTCCTTATCCTTCTTTCTCTTGCTCTCTCTCTCTCTCTCTCTCTATCTATCTATCTATCTCTCCCCCCTCTTTCTCTTTCTCTCCGTTGCTTCCTCTTGCTCTCTTTTACTTTCTCTTGCTCTCACTCTCTCTCTCTCTCTCTCTCTCTCTCAATCTCTGTCTCTCTTACACTAACTTGCTCCCTCCCTTGCTCTCTCTCTCTCTATATTTATATATCTCTCTCTCTTGAATTCTCTTGCTCTCTCCCTTGCTCCTTGTTCTCTCTCTCTCCCTCTCTCTCTCTCTCTTGCTCTCCCTCTATCTCTCTCTCTTGCTTTCTCTCTTGCTCGCTCTCTCTCTCTCTCTCTTGCTCTCTCCCTTGCTCTCTCTCTCCCTCTCTCTCTCACTCTCTTGCTCTTTCTCTCTCCGAAGTTCGGCTCTCTCTCTCTCTCTTGCTCTCTTTATCTATTTCTCTCTCTCTATATGTCTTTCTCTTTCTCTCTCTCTCTCTCTCCTTCTTTTCCCTTGCTCTTTCTTGCTCTCTTTCCCTCTTTCTCTTTCTCTCCCTTTCTCTCTCTTTCTCTCTTTTACTTTCTCTTGCTCTCTCTTGCTCTCTCTCTCTCTCTCTCTCTCTCTCTCTCTCTCTCTCTCCCTCTCTCTCTTTCTATCTCTCTCAATCTCTCTCTCTCTTGCACTCTCTCACTCTCTCCCTTGGTCCTTGAACCCTCTTGCTTCGTCCCTTGCTCCTTATTACTCTCTCTCTCTCTCTTTCACTCTTTCTCTCTCTTGCTCTCTTTATCTTGTTCTCACTCACTTTCTCTCTCTCTCTCTCTCTTTCTTTCACTCTTTCTCTCTCTTGCTCTCTTTATCTTGTTCTCACTCACTTTCTCTCTCTCTCTCTCTCTCTCTCTCTCTCTCTCTCTCTCTCTCTCTCCCTCTTCTTACTTTCTTTCTTGTTCTCTCTTGTTCTCACCCTTGCTCTTTCTCTCTCCCTTGCTCTCTCTTGCCCTCTTTTACTTTCTCTTTCACTTTCTTGCTCTCTCCCTTGCTCCTTCTTGCTCTCTCTCTCTCTCTTTCTCTCTCTCTCTCTTGCATTTTCTTACTCTCTCCATTGCTCCTTCTTGCGCTCTCTCTTGTTCTCTCTCTATCTCTCTCTTGCCCTCTCTCTTGCTTTCTATCTCTCTCTTTCTCTCTCTCTCTCTATCTTGCTCTCTCCCTTTCTCTTTCTTGCTCTCTGTCTCTCTCCCCCTCTCTCCCCTCTCTCCCTCTCTCTCTCACTCACTCTCTCTCTCTCTCTCTCTCTCTCTCTCTTACGCTCTCTTGCTCTCTCCCTTGCTCTTTCTTGCTCTCTATCTCTCTCTTGCTCTTTTGCTCTCTCTCTCTCTCTCTCACTCTCTCTCTCTCATTCACTCTCTCTAGCTCTCTCTCTCTCTCTTCCTCTTTCTTGCTTTCTCTCTATCTCTTGCTCTCTCTCTATCTTATTATCACTCTCTCTCTCTCTCTTTTGCTCTCTCTCTCTTTCTCTCACCCTCTCTCTCTTGTACTCTATTGCTCTTTCCCTTGCTCCTTCTTGTGCTCTTTCTCTCTTTCTCTCTATGTCCCTCCCTCTCTCTTGCTCTCTTACTCTTGCTCTCTCTCTCTCTCCCTTGCTCTCTCCTGCTCTGTACCCCTCTTTCTCTTTCTCTCCCTTGCTCTCTCTTCCTCTCTCTCTCTCTCTCTCTCTCTCTCTCTCTCTCTCTCTTTCTCCCTCTCTTTCTACCTCTGTCTCTATCTCTCTCTCTCGCACTATCATGCTCTCCCATGCTCTTTCTTGCTCTCTCTCTCTCTTTCCTCCTAACTCTCTCTAACTCACTCTCTCTCTCTCTCTCTCTCCCTCTTTCTTTCTCTCTCTCTCTCTCTCTTGCACTCTCTTGCTCTCTCCCTTGCTCCTTCTTGCACTCTCTTGCTCTCTCCCTTGATCCTCTCTCTCTCTTCCTCTCCTGCTCTCTCTCTCTCTCTCTCTTGCATTATGTTGCTCCCTCCCTTACTCTTTCTTACTCTCTCTCTCTCTTGCTCTCTCTTTATTTCTCTCTTTCTCTCTCCCTTGCATTCTCTTTTTTGCTCCCTTGCTCGTTCCTCCTCTCTCTCTATCTCTCTCTCTTGCTCTCTCTCTCTACCTCTCTCTCTCACTTTCTCTCCCTCTCTTTCTCTCTCTCTCTCTCTTTCTCTTTCTCTCTGTTGCTCTCTCTCTCTTGTTCTCTTTCTCTTGTTCTCTCTCTCTCTTTCTCCTCTCTTGCATTCTCTTACCTCGCCCTTGCTCTTTCTTGCCCTCTCTTTCTCTCCCTCTCTCTCTCCCTCTCTCTCTTTCTCTTTCTCTCTCTCTATTGCACTCTCTTACTCCCTCCCTTACTCCTTTCTCTCCCTATCTCTCTCTCTCTCTCTCTCTCTCTCTCTCTCTCTTGCTTTCTCCCTTGCTCTCACTTGCTCTCTCCCACTCTTGCTCTTTCTCTCCCTTGCTATCTCTTGCTCTCTTTTACTTTCTCTTGCTCTCTCTATCTCTCTCTCTCTCTTTCTATCTTTCTCTCTCTATCTCTCTCTCTTGCACTCTCTGGCTCCCTCCCTTACACGTTCTTTCTCTCTCTCTCTTTCTCTCTCTCTCTCTCTTGCATTCTCTTGCTCACTCCCTTGCTCCTTCTTGCTCTCTCTCCCTCTTGCTCTCTCTATGTCTCTCTCTTGCTCTCTCTCTCTCTCTCCTGCTCTCTCCCTTGCTCTCTCTATCTCTCTCTCTTGCTCTTTCTCTCTCTCTCTCTCTCTCACTCTCTCTAAAGTTCAGCTCTCTCTCTCTTGCTCTCTTTATCTTGTTCTCTCTCTCTCTCTCTCTCTCTCCCCCCCCTCTCTCTTTCTTTCTCCCTTGCTCTCTCATGCTCTCTTCCCCTCTTCCTCTTTCTCTCCCTTGCCCTCTCTTGCTCACTTTTACTTTCTCATGCTCACTCTTGCTCTCTCTCTCTCTCTCTCCTTCTTTATCTCTATCTCTCTCTCTTGCACTCTCTTGCCCTCTCCCTAGCTCCTTCTTCCACTCTCTTGCTCCATCCCTTGCTCCTTCTCTTGCTCTCTCTTGCTCTCTCTATCTCTTTCTCTCTCTCTCTCTCTCTCTCTCTCTATCTCTCCCCCCTCTTGCACTTTCTCTCTCTTGCTCCCACTTGCTCTCTTTTACTTTCTCTTGCTCTCTCTCGCTCTCTCTCTCTCTCTCTCTCT
>NW_021320039.1:208033-213992 GCF_001605985.2 Dendrobium catenatum
CTCTCTCTCTCTCTCTCTCTCTCTCTCTCTCTCTCTCTCTCTCTCTCTCTCTCTCTATCTCTCCCCCCTCTTGCTCTTTCTCTCTCTTGCTCCCACTTGCTCTCTTTTACTTTCTCTTGCTCTCTCTCTCTCTCTCTCTCTCTCTTTCTCTCTCTCTCTCTCTCTCTCTCTCTCTCTCTCTCTCTTTCTCTCTCTCTCTTTTTTATCTCTCTCTCTTGCACTATCTTGCTCCCTACCTTGCTCTCTCTCTCTCTCTATCTCTCTCTCGCACTCTCTTGCTCCATCCCTTGCTCCTTATCTTGCTTTCTCTTGCTCTCTCTCTCTCTCTCTATCTATCTATCTCTCCCTCCTCTTTCTCTTTCTCTCCCTTGCTTCCTCTTGCTCCCTTTTACTTTCTCTTGCTCTCTCTCTCTCTCTCTCTCTCTCTCTCTCTCTCTCTCTTTCTCTCTCTCTCTCTCTATATATATATATATCTCTTGAATTCTCTTGCTCTCTCCCTTGCTCCTTGCTCTCTCTCTCTTGCTCTCCCTATATCTCTCTCTCTCTTGCTCTCTCTCTTGCTCGCTCTCTCTCTCTCTTGCTCTCTCCCTTGCTCTCTGTTTCCCTCTCTCTCTCACTCTCTTGCTCTTTCTCTCTCCGAAGTTCAGCTCTCTCTCTCTCTCTTGCTCTCTTTATCTATTTCTCTCTCTATTTGTCTCACTCTTTCTCTGTCTCTCTCTCTCTCTCTCTCTCTCTCTCTCTCTCTCTCTCCCCCCTTCTTTTCCCTTGCTCTTTCTTGCTCTCTTCCCCTAGAGTATGAATTGTATATATCCCTTTTCATCCCAAAGAATGCTAAAGTTTGTTGAATAGATCATACTGTACGATTTCCTGTTTGTATAGACGATGTCTAGAGTACGAAAATGTGGGGTACCTTTTTGTCCCAACGAAGTTGAAATTTTTTATAACTACTTGTACAATACAAACTTGATTCATGCTGGATGTTCATCGTGCACAAAAATATTTCATATAGATTAACAAAAGGTTCATACGTAATGATTTTTGAATAGTTCGTACATACGAACTTACGATCATACTATAAGATTGTACATGCTCAAAATGGAAAGTTTTTGTTTTCTGGACTGTTTTTCATGTCTTTCATATTGAAGGTCCTTAAAAACTGACATAAAAAGAGTTGTGCTTCATGATTTTTCAAGGGGAAGTGAAAGAGTGATTGTAGGAGAGTGTTTGAGAGAGATTTCTTGCAAGTGAAGTGTGAAGGGTTCACAAGGTTACTCAAAGGTAAGGATCTCTTTATGTTTTTTATTATAACTCTTCTTTTCTTCTTTCTAGTTACTCATGAGAAGATCTTTAAAGAAGATCTGGTTCTCTATTGACACTATGAGGGTGTGAAAGGATGATAATTTTCTATCGACACTTGGAAAACTTTAATTAAAATAATAAATAATTTTATTTATTTTTTTAGCATTCATTATTTCCCTACTTAAAACATGCAATGAGGTGATTATTTATGTGAAACGAGTATTTATGTCAGTGATTGAGTAATTCATTTTCATGTGAAATGATTCATAATCATATAGTAGAATGTTTAATCTAGAATATTTCACCTCATTAGTTCCTTCATATGTAATTCAACACCTATCCCAAACTTCTTTTCAGCTATACAATTAGAGACACACATATAGTCTTTAGATTTTAGTGCATAGAAAACATTATTTAAACATTTAGCATTTAACCAAGCTAAGTCTTTTTCTTCTATAGTCCAGTCAGTAAATAGTGTTTCAGTTGTAATGTCATCTACAAGTCTGGTTGGTCTAGTGTAGCCCTTCTATACTAAAATATACATGTGATAGTCAAGCGATCAATAAAAAATATGCATACGTGTTTTCTAAAAATTGAAAGGGATATTATCAAACAATGGTGGTATAGTGATCGAATACCCTTCAGGTGTATTACGGATTTCAAAATTAGCCATGATTATTTTTAAAAAGTTAACTAAATCTTAATTTTCAAAATAGGCTCTAATAACACTTGAAAGTCTGAATAGGTTATTAGACCTAAAGAAATTGTCCCAAGGCTAACCAGTATTGATAATTTAAAATTCTCTTAATAAATTAAGAAAAAAAGATTTAAGTTATTAAGCATAATGATATAATTTTTTCAAAAATATTTTTCAACCATAAATTAACTTGCAGAAAATAAAATAGTAAAAAGTAAAAATAGAAAGAACACATGAATTTATACTGGTTTGGTCCAGCAAGACCTACGTCCACTCCTTGAAGACTCCCTCTTCAGGTATTGCACTATATCAAAGTGACTTTCTTTTTTCTCCAATAGCAAGGTGGAGTAGCCCTTATAATTAACCTCTCTTCCACAAATCCCTGGTGCGGCACATTACCATTGTCCTTTTTCATTCTCCTGGTGATAGTGTAGTACTCTCATATTTTCACACCCTCCTGGTGTCGGTAGAGTACCGTCATCCTTTCACACCCTCCTGATGTTAGCAGAATACCATAATCCTTTCACACCCTTCTAGTGTCGACAAAGTACCTGTGCTCCTTTAAAAATCTTCTTCCAATAGTCTTCAAGAAGTAGGGAAGAACATTGAAGAACAAGCAAGAGATACTCACTGTTAAGAAACCTTGTGAATCCCCTCACAAATCACTCTTTAGAAATCTCTCACTCTCCAATCACAATAAACTCTCCTAAACACTCTCCAAGTGCACTCTAAAATGAATTTTGCAATGGGAATTTGTAGGAGATGCTGTGAGGCGGTTTTTAGGACCTTAAATAAGAAAGGAAAAAAATCATCCAAAAATTAAAAGTTTTAATTTGTCCATCAAGGATTATATAGTATGATTGCACATCATATGTACGATCAGTTCAAAAAATGTCAGTATGATTATGTACGAATCGATTTCATTCTTGAAAGCATAATGTATGAACTTAATATCGTATAGTATGATTTGTTTAACCAAAATCATGCTTCATTTGGTTCAAAAATGGATGAGTCCATTTTGTACTTTGGACATTGTTTGTACAAACCTAATATAGTATAGTAAGAACAGTTTATAAAATTTACCTATTCGTATGGATGAACTGGTACGCACCCATTTCATACTTTAGATGTTATATGTATGAACCTATGATCGTACAATATGATCAGTTCAGAAAATTTTGAGTTTGTTCTGGATGAATTGTTATGTAGACATTTCATACTCTTGATGTCATCTACACGAATGTAACTTAGTACAATATGAATAGGACTTAGAAAATTTTCCCTAGCATGATTTGATCAACTTCATTATGGATGAACACTCAGGTCAAACCATCCCATACGATCCATGATCGTAAAGTAAGATTAGTTTTAAAACAAAATTTACACTCCCCTAGTGTGTGTTTGTGTGTATAGTTACTGAATTACAATCACACACTCTTGGACTCAAGAAAAATATAAAAGTACATACTTCAATTTAAATAAACCATAATCTAATCTATCTTGAAATCTTTAGCAATCTGGCGTAGCTTTCTCTGAAATGTTAGTATACATAAACAACAAAAAACAATATTTCTAGTATATGTTAGAAGAAAAAATAATCAACACAATAAGATTTTGGAACCATTAAAAACACACATGATATATAAATATAGTTAATAAAACTTAGTCGTAACAATTTCCCCTTTTTGATGATAGCAAAATAACTTATGTTTGAGTTAACATTTAAAGCAAATTTTCTCCTTACCTTCCCCTAAATGTATGATCAAATTAAAATAAGGGTTTCACATGAAGATCAAAACACAAACCTAAACCCTAAAATTAAAAAGAAATAAATCTAAAAAACAATTAAAGCAAAAACATAAACAAAAACACAAGCAAAAACTTTACTCGAACAAAAACATGAACACGAATAAAACATACACACATTCACAATACAACATATACGTACACACAACACACAAAAACATCAATCATCAAATAATATTATGACTCACCCTTTTCACAACAACAAAAAGGGAAGAAAATATTAAAATGAAAAGTTTTAAAGATAAATCAAAAGAGTTGACAAAGAAGAAGATTGCAAACTATTTGCACATATAACATTAGCTTCGTAATGCTAAAAAGAAAAATTAAAAGTTTAAATTAAATAATAACTAAGATAAGAAAATTCAACAAGTCCACTATTCATTCTAGACAAATTAAATAAAAAATATTATTAAAAATATTATGAAATAAAGATTAATTAATTTCTAATTTAATAGTGAATATGATTTCAATTATATGGATTTCGATTAAAAATAGAATGATAATGGAAACAATAATACAAATTTTTCAATTGACATCATTGCACATCTTTTAAATATTTGTGGCATAATTTGTGCATCTTTTCTTTTTGGGCCAATTTTGTGCTTCTTTCACTTTGCGAATAATTGTGCTTCTTTTCCATTTTTGCACACTTTGTGTATTTTCCTTTTTTTTCTTTTTTAGAATTTCCAATATCAATAATCTTAATTCAAAATTCACAAATAAAAAAAATAAACACATTGAAAAAGAAAATAAAAATAAAAAAGACATCTATTTTACAACAATTATATCAAAATAATACATGTCTATAAGAACATGAAATTGATATTCTTATCTAAATCTTATTATAAATTTAATTTAAATTTTTAAAGATTAAAATTTGCAAGGAAATTAATTTTTGGAATAAAATAATTTAAAATTTCATTTTAGTGGTCAAACATAAATAATTTTTTAAAGGAAAAATTTGACATTTCAAGAAATAAAATTCAATGCATGTCAACAAAACATTTCATCATTTCATTGATCATTCAAAATTCATACAACCACCATTTTCATTTTTGATCACGTCATTTTAGAAATAAAAAAACAACTCAAGAAGAAACTAACACTCAAAATCACTAAAATCATAGGAAAAACATCTCAAAATTAAACTCATAAACTCATCCGTAACAACACCACAAAAGTACAATTAATAATCAGAACGGCCTTGTTCTAGAGGAGGTGGTTGGTTGAACTTTTAAAAGTAACTATTGATCATACCTACATTCATGTTCACCGAGTCAAACTGCCCTCGGATACAACCCATGTCATCATTATATCTAGCATCCTACTAATTCAAGTGATTTTCAATTTGATTAAAGTATTGATTAAAATGAGTTTCTATTCTATCAAAGTGCTGGACTATTTCTTGGTAGAAATTTTGTTCATGTCCAAGTGTGGATGCAGGTGCTGGAGCAGGAGCTCCTCCTTCTTCCTCGGAATCATCTCCCTCAGAACTTTGATCCAACCCAAAGAGTGCCTAAAAAGAGGCATCAGTAAAATAAATAAGGAATTCAATGGAAGGATCATGATATATAAGGTTGAACTTCTTCTCTAAGATATAGGCAACTATATATCCTAAAGCCATAATTTTCTTTCTCTTATTATGAGGAAGTCCAATATCGGAGAGTTTATAAATGTAATCTATGATAAGTTTGGCTTCATCAAAAGGTATTTTAGTAATTATCAAATAAGTGATTATGGACAAAAGAGGAGTCATGTCTATGCAATCACCAGCTTTTGGAATAATTAAGGTTCTTAAAATGTGTTGGATAATCCGATCATTTTGATTGAAAGTGTAAACATGAGACAAATGACTCACTAGGGCAACACCTCTAAGAGTTTGATTTATTTCTGACCAATCAAAGTCAGCACTAGAGGTTAAGGTGTGCGCTCTAATTCTTTGATTTCTTAGGTGGAGGAAGTTGCCTAAATCTTCCTTGGTGATTTCTACTCGTTTCTTAAAAATATAAGAGGCAATCCTTGTATGCTCTTGATTTATATACATACTAGCCAAAAAAATTTGGAGTGTCTTATTATGGTAGGCATAGATGAGAGTCAAATACTGGGTTGAGGAAATAAAAGCATGATAGAGAAATGGATATCATTCTGAATGAGGAG
>NW_021320039.1:214092-233030 GCF_001605985.2 Dendrobium catenatum
ATATATAAAAAAGTTTATCTAAATTCCCCTTTAAATTAATTAATAATTAATAGGAAAAATCAATTTGAAACTTAAGGAAGTTTTAGGGCTCGATTGAGGCTGGTTCGGATCCCCCCATGATCTCCTTCCCTATTCATTTGCAAATTACCTATCCCCTCTCATTTGGAAGAATCCCCACATCTCCCTCTCCATTTGCACAAACCACGTCCCAAGGAAAAAAACTCGTGGCGAAATCCCCAATTCACAGGATGCTAAGGCCCGAACTCCTCCCTTCCTCCCATCTCTTTCACCAAATCAAAGACCAAGAGCCCCCTTTACCCTCTCTCCTATCTGATCCAAGTTTATAAAATCTCCAGACTCCGATCCCCCTCTCCGTTCGCTAGAAGCTCCAAGAACCGAACTCACCTAGCCAGGCAAAGTCTCTCCTCCCTTCAATCTTATCCTTACTAAAACCCTCTGACCTCCCGTTGCTTCCCTTGACTGACTCCCCTCCACCTACAGGTTTGCTGCTTCTCCATTCTCTTCCCCTTGCTCTTCTTTATCTCTCCTTCTTCTCCTCCACTTTTCTTTTGATGATTTCAGCTAAGCATATACAAAAAAATGTCATGTGGATGTGTGATTGGAAGACAATGACCTTCATATTGATTCACTTCAAGTAACCTTTTGTGAATCTTTGCACACTAATTATTCGATGGAATGTCAGTAAGAGGAAGTTCTGATTATTTCATTTGTATCAATATTTTATTTGACGCCACTTTGATATAGATCTCATGTTAGAGTTATAAACTCATGTGTAGGTTTCCTAATGTATATATATCTATAGAGTCATTTATAAAAGGAAAATCTAAAATGAAAGTGATATTTGGTTCTCTCAATTAGTTGTAATTTTTGAAATTAATAACTATACTTGATAATTTTGTTCAACCACCATCTCAAATTTTTGTGAATGTATTTATTGTGAAATTTTCATGTAGCTTTAATCCCTAACCACTATGATGTCAAATGTAATTTTATTCAGTAAATTTCTTCATAGTCTAGATATCAAGGTGAATGTTTTAAAATGCGGTTCTTTTTGGACATTTTGAAAGATAGAATTTTAAGCATGATTTGTTTGCCAGTTTTATAGTCTTTCTATTAGTGGATTAAATAACTTTATATGAATCAATGAGGTGATGGAAGTTTGATAGTTAATTACATGCTTGTCTTCTTTCGTATACATATACATGATGGCAATTCTCTTTATAATAAGATTATGACAAGTAAGATACATAATTATACTCACAAGATTGTCATAATATCAAAATCATTCTCCATGAATATGCCATATATTATGCATCACATATATGGAATTTGTCTCGAGTTTTAATAAGTGATAATGTAAAGTATGACTACAATGGAAAGTCTCTATGCATACTCGTGTTTCGATATCGCATGAAAATTCAATTTTGAGCATCTCAATATGGAAATAAGTAGCTAGGTTGGTTTTAAATTTCATATCTATATGTGGTATTTGTCTTGTCACAACTCATATTAAAGTAAATGTTGTTGAAATCGGCAAAACAAATTTAAAGGAAGCGTGTTAGGTTTTAAAGAGTTATAGGCTTGGTGATGTATTTATACACATTCTTAAACCTAGATATGTATACATGTTTGATATTACGTGAGGTAAATGAATTGTATTTGAAAGGTAAACTGTGCTTTTAAAAGGTGAAATGTGTTTGTTTTTATTGAAAGGTAAAGTGGGTGATCTTTGAAAAGTGATCAGTGTATTTTTTCAAAAGGCATTATGTGAGAAAGATTAAGTGTAAAATTGTGGGGCTTTGAAAGGTAAAGTGTTTTAATAGGTATATGTTTTGAAAGGTTCACTTGTGATTTTGAAATGTTGAATAGTAAAATGCATGTTGAAAGGGGAGATGTATGCTTTGGAAGTTGTATGTTGGAACACTAAGAATGTTGAAAATGTGTTTGTAATAAAAGTGAAGCTTGAGTGTGTTTTGAAAAGTGAAAAAAAATGTGTAAGTTCTAAAAAAGTGAGAGTGTATGGTTATGTTGAAAGATGAAATGTCTAAAAGTGGAATTTGTGTGTTTTGGAAGGTGGAGATGTGAAGTTTGTGTGTAAAAGTGGAACTTGTGTGCGTTTGGGAAAGATGGAAATTGTGTATGTGAAAAGTAAAGTGTATGTGTGTATCTTTCGAAAAGTGAAATGATGTGTTTGAAAACTGACTTGTGTGTATATAAGTTGAAAGGTAATGTGTGTATCTTTGAAAAGGTTTGGGAAGTAGAGTTTGTGTCTATATTTAAAAATGATGTGTAAAGGTGGAAATTGTGTGTATGCTTTGAAAGTCGATTGTGTGTTTCTTTGGAAGTGACACGTATAAATAATGAAAAGTAAAGTGTGTGTTTTGCTGAATGTTGAACTGTTTTGAGAAGTGGGTTACATGGATGTTGGAGAGAGTTATTTTGGGTAATCATTGGAAAGTAAAATTGTTTGTGCTAGAGACTGATGGTTTTGGGTGACTATTGAAAAGCAAAGCTCTCTTTCTCTCTCTACCCCTATTTCTCTGTACTTCTTTTCCTTTCTTGTGCCTTGGAGTAAATGTTTGAAAAATGCAAAGTATGGTTTTAAAAGTGAAAGGTTCCAAAAAGGAAAAGTGAAGAAATCAATGTGCAAGCACGAAAAAAGGTACGTTTGGATTTAAATATTATTTTTTTCAATTATTTCATTTCTAATTATTAAATATGCCTCTAATACCTACTTTATTTTCTATGTTTTCATGAACTATGAGGAATGATATTGATCAAGTGAACAAAAAGGAAATAGATTAAAGGTGTTAGTCACCTCTATCCAACTGGGGAGAGGAGCTACGATTAGATATAACCAAAAATTGGCTTTGGTGTATGTGAGTATTCTAAAAACTTAGATAGCCTTAAGGCTTAAAATAAGTCTTGATTTCAGAAAGGTAGCATATTAAAAAAAAATTGGCCAAAGATGCCAAAAATAAAAGATGTGCAAAGACGCCAAATTGAAAAAAAAAAAGAATACACAAAGTGTATCAAGAATCAAAAGATGCGCAGTGTGCTAACCAATTGTCAAGAGGCATAAAATGAGCCCACAAAGTTTAATGCTTACCATTCTTGTACTTCTTAATAGCTTAACAAATCCCCTGATATTTTTTATAATTGAGTTTGAAAATCTTGATCCTGATTCAACAATTCGTGCATTAATCTTATATAAGATATGTTTTATGAAAGGAGTTTAAATAAATTTCTGTTTCTTTCTCTAATTTATCTTATGATTTAGACATTGAATTAAAAAGTTTTTGAGTCTTTTTAAAGAACTTGAGTTTGAATTATCAAATTTTGAATTTCTAACCTTTTTCGGGCTATGTGTTGTCAATCCAATTATACTAAATTTTTGATTTAAACCAAGAGATAACTTTCTCATTTTAAGAATATTTATTTTTCACTAGATTAGGGAATGTTTTTGTCTTTTGGTCGTTTTGGTTTTTGTGCCTCCTCTCTTTTTGATAATGTCAAATGGGGGAGAACATATTGTTGAATTTGTATCCTTTTTTTCTTTTAAAAAATTTAAAACAACAAAAATATTTTTATCTCCTCTATTTTTAAAGTGTTATTATAGTGAGGAGAGATTAGGAAAAAATGTTCCTTTTTGAAAATTAAAAATGTAATGTTTGCCATCATAAAAAAGAGGGAGATTGTTACGAATCTGTTTTCATGGTTTATGATTTTGATGTTAGCAAACACTCTTATTTCTCTACGACTGCCTTATCTACTGACATTTCAGGACCACACGATCATACTACAATTTGGAACCAGCTCAAGATTGGGTAGACTAGGTCTGAGTCAGTTTGTAACCTTTTTCCTTTCTTGAGTCTTTATTTTTAGAGTGGCTCTTGATGATTTGTAACTTGAAAGATTTTCTGCTGTTCCCTAGAGTTTACTGTTTTTGGTAACATCGTCGAAGACGATAATTATATTGGCCTGGACGATCGGTTCAAAAGATGAAACCATGATTAGGGCATCCTCATTAAAGTATCCGTCATTATGCAAAACACATCATCCTGTATGATTTTGTATCGGCCAGGATAATAAGCTCAATTCAGAAATCTATTTAGGAAATACTTATTTTTAGACATCATCCTGGACTATAAAATATCGTCGTGACGATCCAGAGAAAATTTTCCAAAACTTCTCTGTAATTTAATGAAACCAATTATGACTTTATTTCACGATCAAATCGGCTTGGAAGATCATAAAATCGTCCTGGCTGATACACTAGACGATTGGACATCAGACAGCTATTTTTCAGGGCGATGTTCAGGATGATATTCCACAATTAGTTCTGATTGTCCAGGATGATATATTATCCTCCTAGATGATATGAACAAACTTCTTCTGATCATCTCAAATTGTCCTGGCTGATTTGGCTTAAATTGCACTGATCGTACAAGACGATATTAGTATCGTCCTGGATGATAATGTCGGCATCTTGCATTATTGAGCTCGTTTTGAGCCCTTCAATTTAAGAGATATCAAGGCACTTTGTAAAGGGTCTTTGGCAGCCATTGTAGCTTAGTTCTTGTGGGGGAGACTTGAAGAGAGAGCTTGAAAGGGAGTGAGGAATGGGTGAAGTCTGAGAGGGAGAAGATCCTGTGAGGGGGGACTCAAGGGAGTGTGAAGGGGATTCCACACGATTGCTCCGGCAAGCTTGCACCTTAATACCGTAGGATTCAAGGCTTTTCTCGAGGGAAGTTCACCAAAGAAGAAGATCTCTTTGGTGTCAAAGGACCTGGCGACTCCGCCGCACCGGGGAAGGTGGAAGTGATTTTGTAAGGGCTTCTCCGCCTAGCTGTGGGGGCTAAAGGAGAGACACTTAGTTTAGTGCAATACTTGGAGGGTGCCTCCAAGGAGTGGATGTAGGTCAAGGTTTGACCGAACCACTATAAATCTGGTGTGTTCTTTCTTATTATTGCTTCCGCATTATTTTCTTCCGCACTTTATTTCTGTGGTGATTTTGGTTTGAGTTTTACCTTTAATTTTAAAGTTATCCAATTCACCTCTCTCTTGGTTAGCCTCGGGCCAGTTCTATAGGGCTTAACATCCCTAATGAACTTTTAGATAGGGTTACTGAATTCTATTTTCTATTAGATCAAGAAACTAAAGATTTTCCTATTAATTGATAAGTTCTAGATGTACTTTTTTGGTCAACCCTATATCTTATAAAATTTGAATCATAATATCTAATAATTTCAAAATAAGAGTTGTTCTTAGGATATCAAATTCTTAAGTTTTGAGTTCCTAAAAGATATCTCAGAATTCTTTTAATTGCTATCAAATGTGATTCTCTTAGATTAGATTGAAATCTAGCACACAAATAAACCCTGAATATTATATCTGGTATTTTAGCACTCAAGTAGAGTAATGATCCAATTACAACTGTAAATTTCTTTTGCTCAATGAATTTTTTCTATGAGTCTTTATCCAACTACACTGAGGAACTCATTGGTGTAGTCACTAGTTTAACATTATCTATTTTATATTTCTTGAGGATATCCTTAATATACTTTGACTAATTAAGAAAAGTTTCTTCCTCAATTTACTTTATGCTAAAATTAAGAAAATATCTCAAATCTTCCATCAAACTCATATCAAATTCACTACTCTTTTTTTTTTTGAAAAATGATCACAAAGATTTTTGTATTTGAATAATGAGTATGTTATCTTCTATACTTTTAAAAAAGAGAGTGGTGTCCACACTTCCTTTCATAAATTATCTCTCTAATAGAAAAGTGCTTAACCTCTCATAGCAACCCTAAATACCTATTTCAGTCTATATAATGTCTTTTTTAATTTAAACACATGATTAGAGAATTTAGAAATTTTAAACCCCAAATGTTGCTCAACATAAATATCCTCTTGTATCATCCCATTAAGAAAGGTAGTATTAACATTCATTTGATATTATTTAAAACTTTTAATATAAGCAAAGGCTAACAAAACCCTTAGCGCTTCAAGTCTGGCTACAGTGGCAAAGTTTCTTCAAAATCAACCCGTTAGATTTGATTATACCCCTTGGCCACCAATAATATCTTATTTTTGAACACCCACTTAGTTCCAACAACACTTTGATCCTTAGGCTATTCAATTAATTCCTAAATATCATTTCTTATAAATTGATTCAATTCTTCTTATCTTATCAAAATCCAAAATTCATATCAAAGTACCTAATTTATATTAGTGGGCTCAACAATTGATATAAAGGCAGAATGGTTCATTTCTTTGCTAATTCCATGCCTAGTCCTAACACCCTCACTAGGTTCACCTAAAATCAATTTCTTAGGGTAATTCTTTGAAAATCTCCATTTTCTAGGAAAAGGGTCTTCTTTTCCAACATCTTCTTCCAAAGGAATTGAGGATGCCCTTAATATACATTGAATGACTAAGAAAAGTTCGTTCCCTATTTGTTTTTATGCTAAGACAAAGAAAATTACTCAAATCTCCCATCAAACTTATCTCAAATTCACTATTATTTTAGAAAAATCATCTCAAAGATTTTTATTTGTAGATCCAAATAAGATATCATCAATATATATTTGAATAATAAGTATGGGATTTCTTATTATTTTCAAAAAGAGAGTGGTGTCCACACTTCCTTTTATAAATGATCTCTCTAATTGGAAAGTGCTTAACCTCTCATACCAAGCTCTAGGTGACTGTTTTAGTCCATACATTGCTTTTTTCAATTTAAACACATGATTAGAGAATTTAGAATTTTTAAATCCTGAAGGTTTCTTAACATAAACATCCTCTTATATCACCCCATTAAGAAAGTCACTTTTAACATCTACTTGATACAATTTAAAACTTTTAAAATAGGCAAAGGCTAATAAAACACTTATCGCTTCAAGTTTGGCTACAGGAGCAAAAGTTTCTTCAAAATCAATCCCTTCTTTTTTATTATACTCCTTGGCCACCAATTTTGCCTTATTTCTAATCACAACTCTTGAATCATTCATTTTATTTTTGAACACCAACTTAGTTTTATTAACACTTTGATCCTTTAGTCTTTCAATAAATTCCCAAACATTATTTCTTATAAATTGACTAAATTCTTCTTATATGGCTAAAATCTAAAATTCATCCAAAAGTACTTGATTTATATTAGTGGGTTTAACCATTGATATAAAGGAAAAATGGTTTACTTTTTTGCTATGTTTTTGCCTAGTCCTAAGATCCTCACTAGGTTCTATTAAAATCAATTCCTTAGCGTTATTCTTAGAAAATCTCCATTCTCTAGGCAAAGGATTTTTTTTCCAACATCTTCTTCAAAATTTGTCTTTAAAAATTTGTTAGGGATGTTAGGCCCTATAGAACTGGCCCAAGGCTAATTAAAAGAGAGTGGTGAATTGGAAAACTTTAAAACAAAAGATAAAACTCCAACCAAAATCACCACAAACAAAGTGCGGAAGAAAAATAAATGCGGAAGCGATAATAAGAAAAGAACACACAGGATTTACAGTGGTTCAATCAAACCTTGACCTATGTCCAGTCCTTGGAGGCACCGTGCAAGTATTGCACTAATATCGTGACTCTCCTTTAGCCCCCACAGCTAGGCGAAGAAGCCCTTACAAAATCACTTCCACCTTCCTCGGTGCGGCGGAGTCGCCGGGACTTTTGACACTAAGGAGACCTTCTTCTTTGGTGAACATACCTCGAGATAAGCCTTGAATCCGATGGTACTAAGGTGCGAGTTCGTTGGAGCAACCGTGTGGAATCCTCTCCACACTCCCTTGAGTTCCCCCCCTCACAGGATCTTCTCCCTCTCAAACTCCACCCTTTCCTCTCTCCCTTTCAAGCTATCTCTTCAAGTTTCCCCCACAAGAACGAAGCTACAATGGCTGCCAAAGACACTTACAAAAGTTGCCAGGTATAGCTTGAATAGAAGCTCTCAAAATGAGCTCATTAATGCAAGTTGCTGACATTATCGTCCAGGACGATAGGTATATCGTCCTGGCCGATTAGTTCAAATTTAGATTAACAACATGGGATGATTTGCGACGATCAGAAGAAAATGGGTTATATCGTCCTGGCCGATTTCACAATCGTCTCGGATGATTAGTTTAAAACCGATTTTAATTGTCCCGATCATCGCTCTGATTTGGTGCTGGCCGAAGTCAATCGTCCAGGCCATCGTCCTGGCCGATCATAAGATCATCCCGGACGATGTGATCGTATCAATCAGCCATTAATGATTTCCAAATAATACCAGATCAATATAGGTATGATTGAGTTAGAACATCCTGGACGATATAAATACCGTCCTGACCGATTTTCTAAAATAAAGAATATCTAAATTGATTATGGCGGCTGATTCTTTCTGAATTCAGAATATCATCCTGACCGATACAAGTATCGTCCAGGCCGATGTGTTTATGATGGCTGCCTTAATGAGGATGCCCTAAATAGGGTTTCTGTTATCGGACATAATGTTCAGGACGATATAAATATCGTCCCGGCCGATATTACCAAAAATAGAAATCTTTTAGGGAATAATAGGAAATCTTCCAAGTTACAAATCAATAGGTCCCACATCAAATACAACAGACTCAAGAAAAGAAAAAGATTACAAACTGACTCAGACCTAGTCTACCCAATCTTGAGCTGGTTCCAAATTGTAGTCCGATCGTGTGAACCTGAAACGTTAGCACATTAGGCAATCGTAGAGAAATAATGAATGTTTACTATCATCAAAATCATAAACCATAGATCTGCAACAGTCTTTTTAATTCCTTGGGAGATATTTTTAATATGATCATCTTCCAACTTTGGCTCTTCCAAAAAGATAGGTTCATCAAACACAATATGTGTGATCTCCTCAACTATCAAAGATCTCTTATTAAAAACTATATAAGATTTTCCAACACTAGAATATTCAAGAAAAATTCTTTTATTAGATTTAGGATCAAATTTTCCTAAAAGAGTTATATCATTATTATCAATGAACAACTTACATCCAAAAATATGTAAATATGAAAGATTTAGTGTTCTATCCTTAAGATGTTCATAGGGTGTCTTATTGAACTTGGATCTAATATTCATCCTATTAAGAACATAATAAGTTATACTAATCATTTCAACCCAAAAATATTTTGAAAAAAAGTATTCTGCCAATATGGATCTAACAACTTCAATTAATGTCCTATTCTTTCTTTCTATTTCCCCATTCTACTTAGGGGTCCTAGGTGCTAAAAAATTATGATTAATTCCTTTCTCTTTATGAAAATCTTTAATTTTTTTATTTTCAAACTCTCCTCTATGTCACTTTGAATAGATAAAATCTCACATCCTAATTTTTTCTAAATCCAACTACAAAAATTTCTAAATTCCTCACATGATTCACTCTTATGAAATAAAAATTTAACCCAAGTGAATCTTGAAAATTTATTAACTATTACAAATCCAAACACTTTACCTCCTAGACTTACAGTGCTAACCAGTTGAAAAAGATCCATGTGAATGATTTCCAATGGTTTGTTAATTCTAAGATCATTAATGGATTGAAAGGATGACTTTACCTATTTTCCTAATTGCATGCATTACACAAGTGATCCTTAGTAAAGTCTAGTTTTGGTATTCCTCTAACCAATTTTTATGGGTAATTTTTCTAAGATTTTTCATGCTTGTGTGACAAAGTCTCCTATGCCTTAACCATGATTCGTTTAGTAATTATTTTGAGATAAAAATATTAGAATATTTGATAAAATTCAAATCAATCTTGTACACATTATTTACCCTAGTTCTAAGCAATACATCAATTCCATTTTGGCTTATTATTTAGTGTGTGGAAAAAAATTTACACTATAACCTATATAACATAGCTGACTAATACTCAACAAGTTATGATTTAAGCCTTCTACAATTAAGACATTTTTATTGTAAAAATTGTTCAAATTTGCAATCATACATGTGCCTATCACTTTTCTATTGGTATTATGTCCCAATATAACCTTGCCTCCATTTCTTGCTTCAGTGATATAAATTGTGTTATGTCTCCAGTTATATGCTTCAAACATCTGCTGTCTAGGTACCAAATGCTCTCATAAGGTCTTATGTAAGAGCATTTCTACAAGATAATCAAATGTTAGACTTGGGAGCCCAAATAAGTTTGGGTTCTCCTTTTGGTTAAAATAATCTAGATGCATATTTGATATAATTTGTTTTATGCATTTTAGGTTTCCACACAAGATATGATTTACTATGAATAATGTAAGTATGAGAAATATGTTCAATTAATCCACAAGAAAAACATTTCACTCGAGGTAAAGAATTTATTATTCTATGTGAGTTATATTATCTTTTCCTAGGTTTCAAAATTTTATTCTTTAGATTAGGATTACAAAAGTCTTCAAGTGTTGGGGGTATCCTATTTTTCTCAAGAGCTTTAATTATTTCTCTAAAATATGAGTTAACACTTTTCAAAACAATATTGTCAACTTTTAAATAGTGCTCTCTACTATCATATTCACCCATAATTGTTTTAAAATATTTTTGAAGTTGAGTGTGTGATGATTTCAATAATTCATGATTTTTATTCAAATCATAACACTCATCCAATAATTTCATGTGCATACTATCAATCAATGCATGATTATTCCTAAGGATTTCATACTCTTTTTGTAATTCTAAAAATTATATGTCAACCTAGCATGCAACTTTTTGATTTTTTTATAAGCAGTATGAATCTTCTCAGAAACTTTAAATAATTCATCATAAATTAAGTCACATACCTCTACTTGATCTGATTGATTAAGCTTGTCGACTATTAAACATAAGTTTGTGACTTACTCCTCTTATTCTATTTTTAAGGAATCTAAAATTGAGTCCACCCAAAATTCTTTCTTTAATCTCTTCATGCCCTTCCTTACATTGCTTTCTCCTCGACCTTCTCCTTGCTAAGTTTAGATTTAAGATTTGGGCATTCAGATTTGATGTGTCCGGGCTTCATGCATTTATAAAAAATTACATCATTAGAAGACTTAGCATTTTTTGTGGAACTTACCCTTATTCCACAGCTAGTACATCTTCTTTGCTTTCTCATAAGAAAACTTATGAATTGCCTTGTTATTAAGGCAATATAATCTTTATCCTCAAACTTATTGAGATTATTACAACTTAGTTTTTCAATTGTAAGATTCATGCAACATATATGTTTTTGATGATTATAAATATTATTATTTTTAATTACAGTTTCTCCTAACATATTTTGGATGTATTACTTTTGTTGTTTATGTGTACTAACATTTCAGGCAAATCATACTTCAGATTATTGAAGACTTTAAATCAAAATAGATTAGGATTAATTAATAATTGAAGCTATATTTTTTATTTTATAGTATGAAAGAGTGTGATTGTAATTGAGTAACTATGCACACGCACATAGGAAGAGTGTTTAAAATTTCTAATTTTTTAAGCTGATCATATTACATGAAGTCATCTTGTATGGGACTATTTGTTTAGTTATTTTTCCCTACGACCAGTCAAATGAACTATAGGTAAAAAAAATTTCTAAGTACCGATTGTACTATACGAAGTTTCCTTTGTACAAATGACATCAAGAGTATGAATTAGACGGGTCCCTTTTTGACATGATGATTTCAAAAGTTTTCTAAACTGATCATATTGTACGATCTCTTGTTCATACATATAACATCGATCCAGAGTATGAGTTGAACGGGTCCCTTTTCATCCCTATGATTTCAAAAGTTTTATGAACTGATCGTGTTGTATGATCTCCTGTTCATATAGACAATGTGTAGAGAATAAATTGGATAGGTCCCTTTTTGTCTAAATGATTTTAAAAATTTTCTGAATTGATCCTGCTATACAATCTCCTGTTCGTACAGACGATGTCCAGAGTATATATTAGACGGGTCCCTTTTCATCTCGATGATTTCAAAAAATTTTTGAACTGATCGTACTGTACAATCTCCTGTTTGTACATATAATATCTAGAGTATGAATTGTATATATCCCTTTTCATCCCAAAGAATGCTAAAGTTTGTTGAATAGATCATATTGTACGATTTCCTGTTTGTATAGACGTGTCTAGAGTACGAAAATGTGGGGTACCTTTTTGTCCCAACAAAGTTGAAATTTTTTATAACAACTTGTACAATACAAACTTGATTCGTGCTGGATGTTCATCGTGTAAAAAAATATTTCATATAGATTAACAAAAGGTTCATATGTAATGATTTTTGAATTGTTCATACATACGAACTTACGATCATACTATAAGATTGTACATGCTCAAAATGGAAAATTTCGGTTTTCTGGACTGTTTTTCATGTCTTTCATATTGAAGGTCCTTAAAAACTGACATAAAAAGAGTTGTGCTTCATGATTTTTCAAGGGGAAGTGAAAGAGTGATTATGGGAGAGTGTTTGAGAGAGATTTCTTGCAAGTGAAGTGTGAAGGGTTCACAAGGTTACTCAAAGGTAAGGATCTCTTTATGTTTTTTGTTATAACTCTTCTTTTCTTCTTTCTAGTTACTCATGAGAAGATCTTTAAAGAAGATCTGGTTCTCTATTGACACTTGGAGGGTGTGAAAGGATGATAATTTTCTACCGACACTTGGAAAAATTTATTTAAAATAATAAATAATTTTATTTATTTATTTAGCATTCATTATTTCCCTACTTAAAACATGCAATGAGGTGATTATTTATGTGAACCGAGTATTTATGTCAGTGATTGAGTAATTCATTTTCATGTGAAATGATTCATAATCATATAGTAGAATGTTTAATCTAGAATATTTCACCTCATTAGTTCCTTCATATGTAATGCAAAGCCTATCCCAAATTTCTTTTTCAGCTGTACAGTTAGAGACACATATATAGTATTCAGATTTTAGAGCATAGAAAATATTATTTAAACATTTAGCATTTAACCAAGCTAAGTCTTTTTCTTCTATAGTCCAGTCAGTAAATAGTGTTTCAGTTGTAATGTCATCTACAAGTCTGGTTGGTCTTGTGTAGCCCTTCTATACTAAAATATGAATGTGATAGTCAAGCGATCAATTAAAAATATGCATACGTGTTTTCTAAAAATTGAAAGGGATATTATCAAACAATGGTGGTCTAGTGATTGAATACCCTTCAGGTGTATTACGGATTTCTAAAGTAGCCATGATTATTTTTAAAAAGTTATCTAAATCTTAATTTTCAAAATAGGCTCTAATAACACTTGAAAGTCTGAATAGGTTATTAGACCTAAAGAAATTGTCCCAAGGCAAACCAGTATTGATAATTTAAAATTCTCTTAATAAATTAAGAAAAAAGATTTAAGTTATTAAGCATAATGATACAATTTTTTCAAAAATATTTTTCAACCATAAATTAACTTGCAGAAAATAAAAATAGTAAAAAGTAAAAATAGAAAGAACACATGAATTTATACTGGTTTGGTCCAGCAAGACCTACGTCCACTCCTTGAAGACTCCCTCTTCAGGTATTGCACTATATCAAAGTGACTTTCTTTTTTCTCCAACAGCAAGGTGGAGTAGCCCTTATAATTAACCTCTCTTCCACAAATCCCTGGTGCGGCACATTACCATTATCCTTTTTCATTCTCCTGGTGATTGTGTAGTACTGTCATATTTTCACACCCTCCTGGTGTCGGTAGAGTACCGTCATCCTTTCACACCCTCCTGATGTTAGCAGAATACCATCATCCTTTTACACCCTTCTAGTGTCGACAGAGTACCTGTGCTCCTTTAAAAATCTTCTTCCAATAGTCTTCAAGAAGTAGGGAAGAACATTGAAGAACAAGCAAGAGATACTCACTGTTAAGAAACCTTGTGAATCCCCTCACAAATCACTCTTTAGAAATCTCTCACTCTCCAATCACAATAAACTCTCCTAAACACTCTCCAAGTGCACTCTCAAAAGAAATTCGTAGTAGGAGTTCTTAGAAAGTCAGTTTTAAGAACTCATATATATGAATGTAAAAAAAAAAAAAGCATACATAAAACTAAAAATTTCAATTTGTCCATCTTGGTTTGTACAATATGATTGCATATCGTATGTATGATCAATTCAAAAATTGCTCGTACAATCCTATATGAACTGATTTTTTACTCTGGCGGATATATGAACTACCATCATACAATACGGTCAGTTCAAAATTGAACCATTTCATCTAGTATAATTCTATACAAATACATTTCATACTCTGGATGTTGTACTGTATGAACCCAATATCATATAATATGATATTTTTAACCAAAATCATGCTTTGTTTGGTATGAAAATGGATGAGTCAATTTCATACTCTGGATGTCATCTGTATGAAACTAATTTGTTAAATACAAATATTTCAAAAAAATTACTTGTTCATATTTATGAATAGGTATGCACCCACTTTGTACCCTAGATGTCGTCTATATGAACCTTTAATTATATAATATGATCAATCCAAATAATTTTTTAGTTTGACAAACTGGAATGTATCCATTTTATACTTTAGACATCATCTGTACGAATGTAACTTCATACAGTACGAATAGGACTTAGAAAAATTTTCCTGGCATGATTCAATATACAATGTTCTTGATGAACATTCATGATCATTCATCCAGTATAATCCATGATCGAACAATACAATTAATTTTAAAAATACAAGTTTATACACTCCACTAGTGTATGTGTGTGTGCATGGTTACCCAATTATAAAAACACTCTCTCAGACTCAAGAAAAATATAAAAGTATAAACTTCAACTACAATAAACCTTAATCTAATCTATCTTGAATTCTTCAACAGTTTATAGTATAATTTTCCTGAAATGTTAGTACACACAAATAATAAAAATAATATTTCTAAATATATCTTAAGAGAAATAGTAATCAACGCAATAAGATTTGGAATCATAAAAAATACAAATGATATAAAAATATAGTTATAAAAACTAAGTTGCAATAGTGTGTAGCTAGCCCAGAGCAACAATGTAATCCCCTCACACTCAACCTCACCTTCTCCTTCCTCTCAAATTATGGATTTCTCAAAAGCTTCTCTATCAGAGTCCCCTTCATTAGTAACACAATCCTCTCACCATTACAAAAGGAATCTCTAAAACTTGCTTAAGTATTGGTCTTCAAGAAACCTTAAAAAATCAAGTAAGTTGTCACTATTCATACAATATGATTTGAGTTTGTATATAAAAGTTTGTGTAGGTTGGGGGGGGGGGGGGGGGGAATTAATAAAATTTTTTTTTTTTTAGCAAAAAACAGTCATACATATGGGCAAAGGACACCATGTCTAATCCATGCAATAAAGTTTTATTTCCCTTATTTCTAATCACTCTGCCAATGTTTCCAACTTTTGTTTTTTTGGGGGGGAAAGTCACACTATTTCCAACTTGATCTAGCAAAGTTATTGATGCCACCACCATATCTTCAAACTTTATAATCGATTCATAAATTCAAATAATTCAAAATTATCAATGACAAATAATTCATAAGGGATTGGACTTTAATATATTCATAACAAATGACAAAAATTACAAACCAGAATAAACAAAAAAGCTGTTTAGGAGTTTAAATAAAAAGCCTCCAAAGATGCCCTAAATTTTAATTTACCCACAAGGATCGTCCCGTATGATCGTTATATCTTTTTGTACGATTAGTACCAAACATCACTGCTATATAGTATGAAATGTATTAGTATGTACGATCAGTTCAAGAGATTATACTGATCGTGCTGTATGATCCTATAATCATCCTGTACGATTAGTTCAAGAGACTATATTGATCATCCAGTATGACAGGCGATGATGGGCAATGATTAAGCATTATCCCATGCATCTCTCGTGTCATACATTATGATCATCTTATATGATGTGATTGAGCTTTTAAACCATAATTAGTCTATTAATTATAAGATCTAGTTAGGCATGATTGTTACAAATCATCCAGTATAATGTATATTATACTATACAATTAGAGCAAAATTTAAATATTAAGGCCTAAATTGTGATTTGCAGCAAAATGTTGTGATTATACCTAATTGTCTTGTATGATTAGGATTGTTTAGTATAATTAGTTTAATCAATCTTAATTAACAAGGAGTGCCCTAATTAGAGTTTCCAGTGACCGGACATCTAGTACTATTTAAATCGTACTATATGATTAGTTCAAAAAATAGAAATTTTTCTAACTCACCAACTCACTCCCTTGAGTGTGTGTGTACAAGATTACTCAGCTTAGATCCACCATATACATGACTTAACTCAAGAAAGATAAAAGAATATTGAAGTTAAAATTACAAACACACTCAACCCTAGTCTATTAAATCTTTAGTTAATTGAAGTTGCAAGTTAACTGTTGACCTAAAATGTTAATGAGTAGGGAAAAATAGACATGCAATAAACCAATTTACATGAAATAGCAATAAGAAAACAATAATGTTTGTTATCACCAAAATCATAACTATTAAGTCCGAATTTTTAACATTCTCCCCCTTTTTGATGATGGAAAATATTATTGTTTAAAGATATTCAAATTCTTTTTTATCCTCTAATCTTACCCTTAGAAGGTAAATATTTGAAAGTAAAGAGAGTAATTCTTTTAATATGAGATAAGTACAATAAATAATTAGAAAAAACTAATATAATCAAAGAAGTAAACTGGATTCATTTAAATAAGGGTGCAAACAACTGAACAACAAATTACTACTCCCACTCTCGACATCATAAAAAGGAGGAAATAACTAAAAAGTAGGAGACATAAAGGAAAAAAACTCACATACATCATAAAGTATAGATGCGAAGAATACTACTGTTATACTACGTAGGAGTCAAAACAGGCCTCCACTAATCAAAATAAAGAATCTTGATCATGTGGAGGTGGTGGTGGTGGATGAAAGAAGTGATAAAGGGAAGAAAATTGTTCTTCAAACTAGGCCATATCTTGATCATGCTGCATCCACTGCTGGGAAATATAGGAGTCAATGCGAGCTAGGTCTTGTTCATGTTGATGCTACTGCTATACTACGTAGGAGTCAAAATGGGCCTCCACTAATCAAACCTCTAAGCCAACTGATCAATCCGAGACTGCTGGTAGATAGGGACAAGTGTAAGAATAGGTCCTCCCTCCTCTTTTATAGACTCTTCATGTATAGTATGATGACGAATGGGAAGGATGTGGAAGGAACTATTTGAATAGAATACAGGGAGGTGATCAGGTGGAGAGAGAAATTAAATATTGTATTTAGACTCTAGGACAAATGGAATTAGATGATCTAAGGTAAGGTTGAAAATTATTTTATGGCAAGGATCTTGAATGTATGTTAGGTTATCATGATAGCAAATGATAATATTAGTTGCATTAAAGTCAATGTTAGCCATAATGAAGTAAGTGGCAAATGAGAGAATATGAGTAATGTTAATCCGATCCCCAGCTTTAGGAATAATTATGTTGAAAGATGTGCTAAATGATTTAGGCATCCTAGACTAAGGTGTTAACTTGGGCTATATGATACTTAACATTGGTTTCCCTAAGAATGGTGTTTGCATGGGTCCAATTCTAGTCAGGTCTAAGGCTAAAATGTTATTTTTGTCTCTAGTAGTGGAAAGGTGAAGAAATTTATAAAAGCCTAGGGATTTCTACCAGCATTTTATTAACATAATATTATAGGGAAGTAACCTAATTTTTAATTCGAAGGCTTACAAAAAATTTGAATAATAGTTCAAAATTGAATGAAAATGTAATAATAAGGATGACACAAAGAGTTGTCTGAGTAAAATATCGAGTACCTGAAAGTTCAAAACCTCTTGATTGATGATTTTGGATAGGGTAATTCCAACAATATTTTAATGATTATAAGCTGCTTCATCAGCTTCCTCAATAAATCTTAGATTGGTAGTGCACCTAAAGGAACTACTTGCAAGTGCTTTGGAACATTTTCCTCTAGCCATTTCAAGGAATGAGAGTTCAAGAGGAAAATAAAGGATGTGAGGATTGAAATGATGTGAATAAAGTGAAGAAATCTTATTATTTATATAGGAATTGCCAGATCAAGTTGTA
Organism: Dendrobium catenatum; assembly: GCF_001605985.2. NCBI lineage: Eukaryota > Viridiplantae > Streptophyta > Magnoliopsida > Asparagales > Orchidaceae > Dendrobium > Dendrobium catenatum. The sequence goes on from NW_021320039.1 coordinate 232,198, forward strand.
CGGCCATGAGGTCATACTGGACGATTGTGTGCAATCAATTAGTCTAGATAATTAGTCAAAAAGGTGGTCTTATCATATTTTATGATCAGACATTATACTAGAAGATTAGAGAGAGCGTTCATTCTGTGGAGTCAGCCTGTATGATCATTGGCTTATTCGATCATATGGTATGATCATGTGGATTATACAGTACAATAGGTCATAAAAGATCATACCAACTAAATTAAATTCATAGAAGATCATTCCTAATGATCATGCTGATAAAAGTCTAGCCAAACCCATTTGAGATAAGGGATTATGGACAAGGTCCTTCAGTAGAAAGACCTATATATTCTGCTCAATCAGCCTTAGTGATTTCTGTGTGTTGTGGGCAAACAAAGGAATATTGACCTCATTATTCGAGGTCAATTTCCTTGGAATCCATCTTTAGCTCCTAAGTCTTCATAACCTAGCATACACATCTTCTCCATGATTTCCCTTAGGTGTATACCTATTGACGTAGCATTGACTCAAACCCCTGAATTGACTTAAATCATCACTACTTTAAATAAAATTGAATCAACACAAATTTAAATGAATAACGATAGCCCTATTATTTTAAATTAACTTATCAGGATTTAAATTGATACCGGATTCATGTTAATCAAATTAGTTACATTAATTCAATATATATATATATATATATATATAATTTAATTTAGCTAATATATAAAATAGTTTATCTAAATTCCCCTTTAAATTAATTAATAATTAATAGGAAAAATCAATTTGAAACTTAAGGAAGTTTTAGGGCTCGATTGAGGCTGGGTCGGATCCCCCCATGATCTCCCTCC
>NW_021320039.1:235010-261774 GCF_001605985.2 Dendrobium catenatum
TTGGAAAGTAAAATTGTTTGTGCTAGAGACTGATGGTTTTGGGTGACTATTGAAAAGCAAAGCTCTCTTTCTCTCTCTACCCCTATTTCTCTGTACTTCTTTTCCTTTCTTCTTCCTTGGGGTGAATGTTTAAAAAATGCAAAGTATGGTTTTAAAAGTGAAAGGTTCCAAAAAGGAAAAGTGAACAAATCGATGTGCAAGCACGAAAAAAAGGTACGTTTGGATTTAAATATTTTTTTTTTATTATTTCAATTCTAATTATTAAATATGCCTCTAATACCTACTTTATTTTCTATGTTTTCATGAACTGTGAGGAATGATATTGATCAAGTGAACAAAAAGGAAATAGATTAAAGGTGTTAGTCACCTCTATCCAACTGGGGAGAGGAGCTACGATTAGATATAACTAGAAATTGGCTTTGGTGTATGTGACTATTCTAAAAACTTAGATAGCCTTAAGGCTTAAAACAAGTCATGATATTCTGGACTTGTGGAGCTGTTAGAGAGTGAAATTGCCGTTAGAGAGAGAAGCTCCACTGTTTTCAAATTTTCCATTTCTTGGTTTTTCTGCCATCTTCATCGCTAGCCTTAGGCGATGGCGACAGATGGCCACTGGCCATCGATCAGTGCACCTGGTCAAACTGGAGGATTAGTTGGACATGTTAGAGAAGACGGACATCGCCGTATGAGGCTGGATGCGAACGATGCACGTATGAGGCTGTCTGCGCGACCTTTGGTAATCAAGGAGGTTAGTGATTAACGTATTAAGAAGAAGATTGATTTTGTGGAAGGAAAGGGTAAAGATATTTTGAATAACCCTGTATGTATTACTCCTCGACATCAGAAGTATTGTGTGGAATCACATCAAAAATCAAATGATCTTGAAGCTTCTTCATCAGATATGAAGATTTATGTTAATAAATTCGATTATTCAAATGCAATCCCTAACCTCAGGCAAGGGATAAATGAAAATTTCCTGAATGAGGTTAACAATATTTCTCATCCTGATGATAAGAGACCTTCTGACGATAACACAGACTTTACTGCTAAGTTAAATATGCCAATCTCTGAGAATGATGTAAAGAACTGCTGTGATCAACCCATGAATAATGTTGACAATGGCCCTAAAGGAAATTTCCTAAATGCTTGGAAGAAGACTCAGCACATTAAGTTAAATTACAATGTGAATTCTACTCCTGTTACTGAGGATGGAATAGCAGTTGTAATGAATGCTGATTTTGAAAATGCCAATTCACAGGTATTGAAGAATTCTTTGGTTATTAAAGTTTTGGGTGGTAACATCTCTTTTCTAGTTTTCAGTAGAGAACTTCAAAGGAAATGGTCTAAATATGGAAATTTCCACCTCACAACATTGGGTCTCAATTGGATTCCTTGTTATTTTAAGAAACCTGATGCATTGGAAGAAGTCTTAGAGGGGGGCCCTTGGTTTATTGGAGAAAATATAATTGGCATGGACAAATGGTCCCCTTTGTTTTCCCCCAAATCACTTAAAGGTCTTACAGAACCTGTATGGATTTGCATGCCTTACTGTTACATTGTTGGGATGAACAAAATATTTCAAGAATTGCATCTATGATTGGAGTTCCTTTGTATCTTGATGGAAATTCATTTAAATGGTGTAAGAGAGAGTATGCCCGAGTATGTGTTTGAATTGATTTAGATAAAAATATTACCAAAAGGTGTTTGGATTGAAGGAATGCATGGAAGATCTTTTCAAAAGGTAGAATATGAAAAGATTTCATCTCTTTGTTATCATTGTGGTAATATTAGCCATTTGAAGAATACATGCCCTCTCATTAATAATCTTCCTATAAAAATAGTTGATACTGTTTCTACTATAAGAAGAGGTGGGGAGATTCATGAGAAAGGAAACTCTTTTGAACATGATGAATATGGACCATGGATACAGGTTAAATTTAGGAAGAATAAATTCTTCAAAAAACTGAAGGTCAACCGAATCAGAGTACTGGAATTTAATCTCAAATAAAAGATCTAACTGTCCATTAAAATTTCAGCATTGAAGAGGGTGAAATCATTGAAAATTCTTCAAATAACAATGTTGAAGTTCTAATCACAGATCCCGTTGTTGAGAGGAACTCACAGGATTTAATGAAAACAATTTGTTCTGAATTATGTTTGAAAAATAATTTAAGTATTCTAGAAGATATAATGAAAGATTCATGAGTGGATGAAACTATGGAAGCTGAATGTATTCAGGAATCGATTAAACGTGGGAACTTTTCTCCTACTACAAGTAAAGGAGAATGTGTTTCACCAGGAGATTCTACCAAACAAGAGACACTAATAATAGGAGATGGAGTTTCTAGTGATGTTGTTGGCAAGATCTCAACTTCTGGTAAATTAAAGCTTGCAAAAGAAGTAAGATATTTGGGCCCTGCTGATGCTACATGCAAGAATAGAAGAGGTGGAACAAAGAATAAAAAGAAAGGAAGGGATTCAACCCCTCTAGAGAATTAATGTCCTCCTTAATATTCTGGAACTGTAGGGGGGCCAAAAAGAGAGAGGCCTCCCTTTATCTAAGGGAGATAGTGAAGGATTATGGAGGTTGCTTTATTGGTATTACAGAGTTTAAGTTATCAAAAATTGATAGGTTTGATGTTGATAAGGTTATTGGAAGGGAATGGGACTTCTTCCACCATCCTTTAGAAGGTATCTCTGGTGGAATCCTTTTTTTGTGGGATAGAAATATGGTGTCTTTTGAAGTTATGAATCATTCTTGTCAAGTTGTTATTGGAGTGCTTAAATCTCCTTTGTTTGGTTCTTGGATTGTGAGCACTGTGTATGCTATCAAGGGCTATCATGTGTGGAGAAGCTTATGGGAAATGCTTGAGAAGGCTGCTATGGACAATATACCTTCAGTGGTTGGAGGAGATTTCAACTATTTATTATCTAAAGATGATAAGAAAGGAGGCAAGAGGTTCTTTTTTCCAAAGGGCCTCAGGAGATGAAGTTGTTTATGACTAACAATGATTTTCATGATGTAGGTACTATTGGACCTAGATACACTTAGTACAATAACAAGGAAGGTGATATGAAGATATGGGAAAGGCTTGATAGGTGCTTGCTGAATGCCGCTGCTCTTAAAAAAGTACCTTTGGCTTGTGTTAGACACTTAGCTAGGGTAGCATCTGATCATTTCCCGATTGCTTTCAAGGTATTTGAGACACAATACTACTCTCATTTTATCAGATTTGAAGAAACCTGAAAGTCTTATCCAGCTGCATGGAGCATTGTTTCTAATTCCTGGAGAAAATCTGATTATGGTAATGAGATAGATGTTTGTAAAGGAAATTAAGAAGATCTTTTGAGGTCTTTATTTTTTTGGAGCAAAAACAAATGCAAGAGCTTGAATATGTTAAAAGATGAATTAAAGAAGGAAATCTATGATCTAAAATTGGAAGAATCTACACAAGATGGTTTGATGGAAGAAAGGCTAAATTTACGCAGGAATAAAGTGCATGAACTCAATGTAATTTTAGGAAGATTATCTACTTGGTGGAACCAAAGAGCCAAGGTAAGATGGCATGAAGAAAGCGATGTAAATTCAAACTTCTTTCACAAATTTGCTTCAGCTAAAAGGAATGGTAATCTTATAAGACAAATTATAGGTGAAGATAATGTCTTGGTGGACAATTTTGAAAAAATTTTAGCTGTTTTCCATATTTTTTTTTGAAAAAAAATGGAGATCTAGAACTTGCATCATTAAGGGATGGCCAGCTTTCCTTGATAACCAGAAACTAAATTCAATGGATATAGAGTTTCTAATTGGTGATTTCACTCATAATGAATTAAAAACTGCTATTTTCAGCAAGGAAAAAATAGATCTCGAGGTTTGGATGGGATTATACCTATATTCTTTCAATTCTTTTGGAATTTTGTGAGATAATCAACATGGAAAGCTGTTGAAAGCTTCTTTAAAATTGGTCACATGAAGGATGAATGGAAAGACACATTGATCGTATTAATCCCAAATGTGAAGTATCTAACGGTGCCATCCAATTTCAGATCTATTAGCCTATGTCAAACCACCTATAAGCTGTATACAACTATGTTGGTTAAGATAATTAAAATGTGTATCTCCAAGATCATTTCGAAAGAGCAAGTTGCTTTTATCCCCAGCAGATCAATGTCGGAATATTGTGTACTTGCTCAAGAGATCTTCAACAAATTCAGGACCTCAAAGGATAAGAAGGGATTAATGGCAGTGAAATAAGATATGAAACAAGCTTTTGATAGCATTGGTTGGCCAACATTGTATCAAGTATTACAAGCTTATGGATTTCCTAATTCTTTTTGTAAGATTATCATGGAATGTGTCATGAATGTTAGATTTTCTTTCATTTGAAATGGAAGACTCTCTAATTGGGTTAAAGCTGGAAGTGGGCTTTGACAAGGCTGCCCATTATCTCCTTATTTATTCATCATGTGTTCCCAGCTTTTATCTCATGCAATTAATTAAAGAGGGCTGCATTTGGGAATTCATATAATACCCAAAAATCAAAAAATTACACATCTATTGAATGCAGAATATGTATTAGTTTTTTCCCAAGCTTCTTCAAAAGCAGCTCAAGAATTGAAGGCCATTGTGTCAGATTTTTGTAGATGGTCTGGACAGAGAGTAAATGAATCCAAATCTCTGATTTTATTTGGCAAGACTGTGAAGCATCCAATGAAGAATCAAATAAAGAAGAAGTTGGGTTTTAAGGTGGTGAAGGAGATGCTTTATTTGGGTGTTAAAATAGCTCTAAGAAGAATAAGAAGACGTGAATTTCAATGTATGATTGACCTCATATTAGAAAGATCAATGCTTGGGGAAGCAAAAATTTATCTATGGCTGGTAAGATCACTCTTGTTAAAACATCTCTTTTAACCTTACCAAGCTTCTTATCAACTCATTCTTTGGTTCCAAAGAAAGTATTATATCAAGTTGATCAATTATGTAAAGAATTCATATGGCATAAAGGTATGGGTAAAAAGAGATTACATTATGTTGCATGGGATGTCTTATGCAAACCAAAATCTGATGGTGGTTTGGGATTACATTTTGATGTTCATTGTATGGGGCCTCTTAGATCGAGGTTAGCTTGGAGATTCATTCAATAGCCAGGGAATTTTCTATATAAGAATATTATTACTAAATATGGTGATAATATCTTGAATGAATGAAAGAAAATTGGATCTTCTATGACATGGCAAATTTTACTAGACGGTGGAAAGTCACTCAAACATATTGTTAGATGGAAAATTGTTGATGGGAAGAAAATCAATGTAATGAAGGATATTTGGCTCTTGGATAGGTGCTTCAACACTTGGCCTACTCTAGCTACTTGTGTGGAGCTGGAGAACATAAATCTGAACTTTTTCATCACACCATACTACAGATGGAATGTTGAGTTGCTATAGCAATTCTTTAATAAAGAACTTATTGTGCTAATTTTGCAGGATAATATTGACCATGACGCTGATAAGGATTATTTTGACTATAAAGGATTTTATACAACCTTGGATGATGAATGCTAAAGGAGTTATCATAGAAGGAGACAACATAAACATCATCAACTTTATTCAAAATTCTTTGAATAAATTGAAGTGGAATTTCAACATAAGGATTAGCAAAGATTTTTTTATTCCTTAATGATTTCAATAAAGTCTTTTTTAATCATGTTCATAGAGAGTGTAATAAAGTAGCGGATGTTTGTGCTACTTTAGCTTTAGATAACAGTTTTTGTTTTGATAGTTGCTCTTTTGCCGACATTCCTTCTAAATTGTCTAGTTTGTTAAAGAAGGAATGTGAGGTTTTCTAATTCTTGTAATTAGTTATTTCCTCCTTCAATGCAATTTGCAATTTCTCAAAAAAAAAGAAAAAAAAATCCATGGGGTCTTGAATAAACCCTATTATTTTATTATGCATTTTAAATTCAAATTTAATTGTAAATTTGCTTTTATTATGTTATTTAAATTCTATTTAATTATTTAGAATCTGAACCCAGTCAATTGCTTGTTGGATAGCAACGATAGTTATTAGGAGCGCTAGAATTTGATTTGTTTACCCATAGTTACTTCTCCTATTAGACTAGTAGAGTTTCAAAATAATTATGGCCTATTAAAATTTAATATAATAATTCCAAGCAACCATAAGATATGCACAATATTAAAATGAAAAAAAGTGATAAATAAAATTCGTTTATTAAAAAAAAAATCAATATTCAAATTAAAATAAAATGACATATTTTAATAAGTCATTAAATTAAATAATCTAAGTATTAAAAAAGTGATTAATTAAAATACACCTAAAAATTAATCTTGTTAATTAGCCTTAAGAGTTAAAATTCAATTTAAAAGTAAACTTTAAAATATTAAAGACACTAAAACTTAAATTTGAACTTAAAATTCCCTTGATGTTTCAACAAATTAAACTCAATCAATTAGAAAACTCTAACTAATAACAAACCTAGGATATATCCAAACCACACAACCTATTACACACACTTAAATTTTTTTGTCAGGACAGCTGACAATAGCTTTAGGTTAGGCTATAATTTACTTTATTGTTACTATGTAATGGGCTTTCTCGTGGTTTTCATTGCAAGCTGGTTATAATAATTGATGTGTTTGTTTATTTATTTATTTTGGCAACCTGAAACTTGATATGATGGGCGATAGATTATCACTAGGTTAGGAGCAATTTAGATGCTCATAGAATTTTCTGCAGGTAGTCATGCTCATGTAGAGCTAAAATAAAGGGGATAAATTAAAGATTTAAACTAACATAATTTTCTGTAGGTATAAAATGCTAAGCCCCCTTTAAAATTAAAAGAGTATGACCAAGTGTGTCTGGTGTATTTAAATTTAAATACAAATATATAACTATTTGTGATGATTTTATTATAACTGCTTAGGATAATCATTCAAGTAGTTTAGATTTTTTTTTTATATTGAGATATAACATAAATGTGTTTGAAAATAATCATAATATGAAAGTGACTCGAAATTGAGATATCACACCCAACTTGTAATCCAAAGAGGAGAGAATATCCTTATGAGAATGTTCTCTTATATTTGGAAAGTCAAGTTAGGATAACTTTAATATTCAAAGGAAAAAGAAAAAATTCCTTTGAGTATGAGTTTCTTTCATTTGGATATCCATTTTGATCATTTTCTAATTGAACAGTAAAGCTCATTGGAGTGTTCATGGCCTTAATATTATCCCTTTCATATTTTTTAAGGATGTCCTTAATGTATTTATATTGGCTAAAGAAGGTTTCATCATCCATCTACTTTACACTAAATCCAAGAAAGTAGCTGAGCTTTACCATCAAACTCATCTCAAATTATTTACTCATTATTTTTTAAAATTAATCACATATGTTTTTATTTGAGGTCCAAACAAGATATCATCAACATAAATTTAAATAATGAGTAAGTCTTCTCCTACTTTCTTTAGGAAGAGGGTGGTGTCTACACTACCCTTAATAAAGCCTCTATCTGGAAGAAAATTACTTAATCTTTCATACCAGGCTCTAGGTGCTTGCTTCAATCCATATAAGACATTTTTAGTTTAAACACATAATTTGGGAATTGTAAATTTTCAAAATCTGGAGGTTGCTCAAAATAAACATTCTCTTAAATCACCTATTTTAGATAGACACTCTTAACATCCATTTGATACATTTTAAAACCCTTGAAGTAAATAAAGGCTAACAACTCTCTAATGGCTTCTAGTCTAACTACATGGGCAAAGTTTTCCCAAAATATTTTCCTTCAATCTGGTTATACCCCTTAGCTACTAATCTGACCTTATTTCTCATTATTATTCATGTGTCATTCATCTTATTTTTGAAAACCCACTTTATTCCAATCATACTTTGGTCCTTAGATATCTTGACTAGTTCTCATACATCATTTCTAGTAAATTGATTTATCTCTTCTTTTATTACTAGGATATGGAATTCATCAGCTAGGGATTAATCTGTATTATTATGTTTTATCATAAATATAAAAGTTGAATGAAAAACTTTCTTTCTATGTCCATACCAAGTTCTAACACATTCAGATTGATCTCATAAAATAAGTTCTTTAGAATGACTAGAAGAATATCTCAATTCTTTAGGAGATTTTTCTTGAGGTTCTACTCTCTCTCCATTAGCAATTGATTCTACCCCTTGAATGACCTCTACTTCTTCTTCTTTAGGTTTAGATTCAGAGGTCCCATCTGATTCATCAATTACCACATGAGTAGACACTTCTACTATGAGAATCCTCATATTGAAGATTTTATTGGCCTTACCTATAAATGTGCAGCCTAAGAAGATAATTTCATCAGACTTAGGATCAAATTTTCTTAAGGGAGATTTTCCATTGATTAAGATGAAGCATTTATAACCAATGACATGCAAGTGATAAAGGTTGGGTGTGCTACCCTTAAGGAATTCATAGGGTGACTTATTAAGTTTTGATATAACATTTAACCTATTTAAAGCATAACAAGTAGTATTCACTGCTTCTAACAAAAAAATACTTAGGGAGTGAATACTTAGCCAACATTTCCCTAGAAGCTTCCATCAAGATTCTATTTTTCATTTCATCTATTCAATTTTATTAGGAGGTCCTAGGGTTAGCGAAGTTATATTTTATTTCTATCTCTTGATAGATGGATTCAAACTTATTATTGTTGAATTCTTCACCATGATCATTATGAATTGTTAAGATTTTGTTGCAAATCTGATTTTAGAGAATATAATTTTGATGATAGCAAATATTTCTATCTTTCTTTAATTGTCTTGCCTACTAATATTTCAGGTCCAGAAGATCAAACTGCAAATCAAATCAGCTCAAGAATTGGGTAGATTCAGACTGAGTTAATTTGTAATGCACGACAAGTGTCTTTTACCTTTTCTTGAGTCCATTGTCATATTGTGAGTTCTGATGCAAAGTAACCTTGCACACACACACTTGGGAGAAAATTTTTGAGTGTTTTAAAGTTTTTTGTTTTCGATTACATCGACCGGGACGATCCAAAAATCATCCTGGATGATTAATTAAAAATAGAAACCCTAATTAGGGCATCATGATTATCTTGGATGATATTAACACCAGCCAGGATGATAGACTCAAATCAGAAAGTATTAGTTGGTAGATTTATTTAAACATATTTTATTTTTGAACATCATCTAGGATATCATCTCAAACGATCCAGTGCAATTATGTCTAAATTAATCTGGTAATTAAGAAAAATAATTAAGGTTTGATTGCTCGATCATATCGACTTAGACAGTCGCAAGATTGTCTAGGACGATCGGGGCGTTGCTTTGGATGATAAGAACTAAATTGAACTAATTGTCGGGGATGATCTGCAGATTGACCTGGACAATCAAGTTCTGGATGATATCCATCTGCAGATTTTTCATCATCGAGATATCCATTCATGGCAATGTTCTGGATGATATCTATCATTTTGTACTAATCGGCCTGAACGATCTAGTTATTTTTCCATTGTCCAGACATCCATCTAGGGCGATGGTCTGGATGATAATCGTCGAGTTAAATTAATCATACATAATGATATTTGACGATTAGTTGCTAATTAGTGCTAATTTGGAGCCCTTATTTAAAAAAGATAAATTATTTTCTCAAGAAAAGATCTTTTGCTACTATCCTGACCTGAGAAAGCCAAGATGAGAGGGAGAGTAAGAGAGAGAGAGAGAGAGGATATTGTGAGGGAGAGTTCATGAGGGATTTCACAAAGGTTGCTCTAAGCAAGTATCCTAGTCATCTTCTCCAGTCGTTGTCCTTAGCTCCATGGAGGTTCGAGAGAGGTCTTCTTAAGCAACTGATCGAGGTTCTCTGCCTATTTCTAGAGGAAGCAAATGGAGCTGGGTTCTTTGTTTGCTTCTAGAGGAAGAAAAAAGAGTTGGGTTCTCTGCCTCACCAGAGTCGGTGGAAAGAAGTTTTTTTATGGACTTCTCTGCCTTGCTGTGGGGGTAAAAGTAGAGACACTGAGTTTAGTGCAATACCCAATGGAGATGCTTCGGGGAGTGGACGTAGGTTAAGTTGACCAAACCACTATAAAATCTAGTGTGTTCTTTCTTATTGTACTTCCGATTTAATTTCCACACTTTAATTTCTATGGTCATTATTTGGTTGTGTTTGTGATTTTGTTTGGAGAAATTTTTAAATATCAATTCACCCACCCTCTTGGTTAGCTTTGAGACTATTTCATAAAGGCTTAACATCACTGACGAAATTGAAAGTGGCATCAGAGCGAGATTCAAAAATTGAGTTTTTAAAATTTTTTTAATTTTGATCAATGGCTAACTTTGGTAATCATAATACTGTGGAAGGATATTCTATTACCCGACCACCTTTGTTTGATAATATTCCTTTTGATTTTTGGAAAACTCGTATGTCTACATTTTAACAATCATCGATATATATTTGAATAATGAGTATGCCATTTCTTATTATTTTCAAAAAGAGAGTGGTGTCCACACTTCCTTTTATAAATGATCTCTCTAATTGGAAAGTGCTTAACCTCTCATACCAAGCTATAGGTGACTGTTTTTGTCCATATATTACTTTTTTCAATTTAAACACATGATTAGGGAATTTAGAATTTTTAAACCCTGAAGGATGCTTAACATAAACATCCTCTTATATCACCCCAGTAAGAAAGTCACTTTTAACATCTATTTGATATAATTTAAAACTTTTAAAATAGGCAAAGGCTAATAAAACACTTATCGCTTCAAGTTTGGCTACAGAAGCAAAAGTTTCTTCAAAATCAATTCCTTCTTTTTTATTATACTCCTTGGCCACCAATTTTGCCATATTTCTAATCACAACTCTTGAATAATTCATTTTATTTTTGAACACCAACTTAGTTTTAATAACACGTTGATCCTTTAGTCTTTCAATCAATTCCCAAACATTATTTCTTATAAATTGACTAAATTCTTCTTATATGGCCAAATTCTAAAATTCATCAAAAAGTACTTGATTTATATTAGTGGGTTTAACCATTGAAATAAAGGCAAAATGGTTTACTTTTTTGCTAAGTTTATGCCTAGTCCTAAGATCCTCACTAGGTTCTACTAAAATCAATTCCTTAGCGTTATTCTTAGAAAATCTCCATTCTCTAGGCAAAGGATTTTTTTTCCAACATCCTCTTCAAAATTTGTCTTTGAAAGTTCGTTAGGGATGTTAGGCCTTATAGAACTAGCCCAAGGCTAATTAAAAGAGAGTGGTGAATTGAAAAACTTTAAAACCAAAGATAAAACTCCAACCAAAATCACCACAAACAAAGTGCGAAAGAAAAATAAATGCGGAAGCAATAATAAGAAAAGAACACACCGGATTTATTGTGGTTCAATCAAACCTTGACTTACGTCCACTCCTTGGAGGCACCCTCCAAGTATTGCACTAATATCGTGACTCTCCTTTAGCCCCCACAGCTAGACGGAGAAGCCCTTACAAAATCACTTCCACCTTCCCCGGTGCAGCGGAGTCGCCAGGTCCTTTGACACCAAGGAGATCTTCTTCTTTGGTGAACTTACCTCGAGACAAGCCTTGAATCCGATGGTACTAAGGTGCGAGTTTGCTGGAGCAACCGTATGGAATCTTTTCCACACTCCCTTGAGTTCCCCCCTCACAGGATCTTCTCCCTCTCAAACTCCACCCTTTCCTCTCTCCCTTTCAAGGTCTCTCTTCAAGTTTCCCCCACAAGAACGAAGCTACAATGGCTGCCAAAGAAACTTACAAAAGTTGTCATGCCATAGCTTAAATAGAAGCTCTCAAAACGAGCTCATTAATGCAAGTTGCAGACATTATCATCCAGGACGATAGGTATATCGTCTTGGCCGATTAGTTCAAATTCAGCTCAACGCCCTGGGACGATTTGGTACGATCAGAAGAAAATTGGTTATATCATCCTGGCCGATCTCACGATCATCCCGGATGATTAGTTTAAAACTGATTTTAATCGTCCAAGCCATCATCCTGGCCGATCATAAGATCATCCCAGATGATTTGATCGTATCAATCAGCCATTAATGATTTCCAAATAATACCAGATCAATTTAGGTATGATTGAGTTAGATCGTCCTGGACGATATAAATACCGTCCTGGCCGATTTCCTAAAATAAAGAATACCTAAACTGATTATGGCGACTGATTCTTTCTGAATTGAGAATATCGTCCTGGCCGATGTGTTTATGACGGCTGCCTTAATGAGGATGCCCTAAATACGGTTTCTGTTTTTGGACATATTGTCAAGGACGATATAAATATCATCCCGGCCGATATTACCAAAAATAGAAATCTTTTAGGGAATAACAGGAAATCTTCCAAGTTACAAATCAATAGGTCCCACATCAAATACAATAGACTCAAGAAAATAAAAACATTACAAACTGACTCAGACCTAGTTTACCCAATCTTGAGCTAGTTCCAAATTGTAGTCTGATCGTGTGAACCTGAAATGTTAGCACATAAGGCAATCGTAGAGAAATAAGGAATGTTTGCTATCATCAAAATCATAAACCATAGATCTGCAACAATCTTTTTAATTCTTTGGGAGATATTTTTAATATGATCATCTTCCAACTTTGGCTCTTCCAAAAAGATAGGTTCATCAAACACAATATGTGTGGTCTCCTCAATTATCAAAGATCTCTTATTAAAAACTATATAAGATTTTCCAACACTAGAATATTCAAGAAAAATTCTTTTATTAGATTTAGGATCAAATTTTCCTAAAAGAGTTATATCATTATTATGAATGAACAACTTACATCCAAAAATATGTAAATATGAAAGATTTAGTGTTCTACCCTTAAGAAGTTCATAGGGTGTATTATTAAACTTGGATCTAATATTCATCCTATTCATAACATAGTAAGCTATACTAATCACTTCAACCCAAAAATATTTTGAAATAAAGTATTCTGCCAATATGGATCTAACAACTTCAATTAATATCCTATTCCTTCTTTCTATTTCCCCATTCTACTTAGGTGTCTTAGGTGCTAAAAAATTATGATTAATTCCTTTCTCTTAATGAAAATCTTTAAATTTTTTATTTTCAAACTCTCCTCTATGTCACTTTGAATAGATAAAATCTCACATCCTAATTTTTTCTAAATCCAACTACAAAAATTTCTAAATTTCTCACATGATTCACTCTTATGAAATAAAAATTTAACCCAAGTGAATCTTGAAAATTTATTAACTATTACAAATCCAAACACTTTACCTCCTAGACTTACAGTGCTAACCAGTTGAAAAAGATCCATGTGAATGATTTTCAATGGTTTGTTAATTTTCTAAGATCATTAATGGAATGAAAGAATGACTTTACCTATTTTCCTAATTGCATGCATTACACAAGTGATCCTTAGTAAAGTCTAGTTTAGGTATTCCTCTAACCAATTTTTATGGGTAATTTTTCTAAGATTTTTCATGCTTGTGTGACAAAGTCTCCTATGCCTTAACCATGATTTGTTTAGTAATTATTTTGAGATAAAAATATTAAAATATTTGATAAAATTCAAATCAAGCATGTACACATTATTTACCCTAGTTCTAAGCAATACATCAATTCCATTTTGGCTTATTATTTAGTTAGTGGAAAAAAATTTACACTATAACCTATATAACATAGCTGACTAATACTCAACAAGTTATGATTTAAGCCTTCTACAATTAAGACATTTTTAATGTAAAAATTGTTCAAATTTGCAATCATGCATGTGCCTATCACTTTTTTAGTGGTATTATGTCCCAATATAACCTTGCCTCCATTTCTGGCTTCAGTGATATAAATTGTGTTATGTCTCCAGTTATATGCTTCAAACATCTGCTGTCTATGTACCAAATGCTCTCATAAGGTATTATGTAAGAGCTTTTCTACAAGATAATCAAATGTTGGAGCCCAAATAATTTTGGGTTCTCCTTTTGGTTAAAATAATCTAGACGCATATTTGATATAATTTATTTTATGGCTTTTAGGTTTCCACACAAGATATGATTTATTATGAATAATGTAAGTATGAGAAATATGTTCAATCAATCCACAAGAAAAACATTTCACTCGAGGAAAAGAATTTATTAGTCTATGTGAGTTATATTATCTTTTCCTAGGTTTCAAAATTTTATTCTTTAGATTAGGATTAGAAAAATCTTCAAGTGTTGGGGGTATCCTGTTTTTCTCAAGAGCTTTAATTATTTCTCTAAAATATGAGTTAGCAATTTTCAAAACAATATTGTCAACTTTTAAATAGTGCTCTCTACTATCATATTCACCCATAATTGTTTTAAAATCTTTTTGAAGTTGAGTGTGTGATGATTTCAATAATTCATGATTTTTATTCAAATCATAACACTCATCCAATAATTTCATGTGCTTACTATCAATCAATGCATGATTATTCCTAAGGATTTCATACTCTTTTTGTAATTCTAAAAATTATATGTCAACCTAGCATGCAACTTTTTGATTTTTTTATAAGCAGTATGAATCTTCTCAGAAACTTTAAATAATTCATCATAAATTAAGTCACATACCTCTACTTGATCTGATTGATTAAGCTTGTCGACTATTAAACATAAGTTTGTGACTTACTCCTCTTATTCTATTTTTGAGGAATCTAAAATTGAGTCAACCCAAAATTCTTTCTTTAATCTCTTCATGCCCTTCCTTACATTGCTTTCTCCTCAACCTTCTCCTTGCTAAGATTAGATTTAAGATTTGGGCATTCAGATTTGATGTGTCCGGGCTTCATGCATTCATAAAAAATTACATCATTAGAAGACTTAGCATTTTTGTGGAACTTACCCTTATTCCACAGCTGACATCTTCTTTGCTTTATCATAAGAAAACTTATGAATTGCCTTGTTATTAAGGCAATATAATCTTTATCCTCAAACTTATTAAGATTATTACAACTTAGTTTTTCAATTGTAAGATTCATGCAACATATATGTTTTTGATGATTACAAATATTATTATTTTTAATTACAGTTTCTCCTAACATATTTTGGATGTATTACTTTTGTTGTTTATGTGTACAAACATTTCAGGCAAATCATACTTCAGATTATTGAAGACTTTAAATCAAAATAGATTAGGATTAATTACTAATTGAGGCTATATTTTTTATTTTATAGTCTGAAAGAGTGTGATTGTAATTGAGTAACTGTGCACACGCACGTAAGAGGAGTGTTTAAAATTTATAATTTTTTAAGCTGATCGTACTATACAAAGTCATCTCGTATGGGACTGTTTGTTCAGTTATTTTTCCCTACGACCAGTCAAATGAACTATAGGTAAAATTTTTTTCTAAGTACCGATTGTACTACATGAAGTTTCCTTTGTACAAATGACATCAAGAGTATGAATTAGACGGGTCCCTTTTTGACCTGATGATTTCAAAAGTTTTCTAAACTGATCATACTGTACGATCTCTTGTTCATACATATAACATTGATCCAGAGTATGAGTTGAACGGGTCCCTTTTCATCCCTATGATTTCAAAAGTTTTATGAACTGATCGTGTTGTATGATCTCCTGTTCATATAGACAATGTCTAGAGAATAAATTGGATGGGTCCCTTTTTGTCTCAATGATTTTAAAAATTTTCTAAATTGATCCTACTATACAATCTCTTGTTCGTACAGACGATGTCCAGAATATATATTAGACGGGTCCCTTTTCATCTCGATGATTTCAATTTTTTTTTGAACTGATCGTACTGTACAATCTCCTGTTTGTACATACAATATCTAGAGTATGAGTTGGATAGATCCCTTTTCATCCCAAAGAATGCTAAAGTTTGTTGAATAGATCATACTGTATGATTGCCTTTTCGTATAGACGATGTCTAGAGTACGAAAATGTGGGGTACCTTTTTGTCCCAACGAAGTTGAAATTTTTTATAACTGTTCGTACAATACAAACTTGATTCGTGCTGGATGTTCATCGCGTACTAAAATATTTCATATAGATTCACAAAAGTTTCATATGTAATGATTTTTTAATTGTTCGTACATACAAACTTACGATCATACTATAAGATTGTACATGCTAAAAATGAAAAATTTCGGTTTTCTGGACGATTTTTCATGTCTTTCATATTGAAGGTCCTTAAAAACTGACATAAAAAGAGTTGTTCTTCATGATTTTTCAAGGGGAAGTGAAAGAGTGATTGTGGGAGAGTGTTTGAGAGAGATTTCTTGCAAGTGAAGTGTGAGGGGTTCACAAGGTTACTCAAAGGTAAGGATCTCTTTGTGTTTTTTGTTATAACTCTTCTTTTCTTCTCTATAGTTACTCATGAGAAGATCTTTAAAGAAGATCTGGTTCTCTATTGACACTTGGAGGGTGTGAAAGGATGATAATTTTCTACCGACACTTGGAGGGTATGAAAGGATGATGATTCTCTGCAGACACTTGGAGTGTGTGAAAGGAAGATGGTTCTCTGCCGACACTTGGAGGGTGTGAAAGGATGATGGTTCCTTACCGCACTGGGGATTGGTGGAAGAGAGGAATTATAAAGGCTTCTCCACCATGTTGTGAGGAAAAAAGGAGAGTCATTTTTGGAAAATAGTGCAATACCTAAAGAGGGAGTCTTCAGGGAGTGGATGTACGTCGTGTTTGACCAAACCACTATAAATCTTTGTGTCTTCTTATTTTCCACATTTATATTATGTAATTTATTTAATGTGGTTGAAAAGTTTATTTTAAACAAAAATTAAATTGCTTTAAAATTTAAAATAATTTTCTATTAAAAAATCCAAGAGAATTTTTAAATTACCAATTCACCCCCCTCTTGCTTAGCCTTGAGATAATTGGTTTTGTTTAACAATCTATACGGAATCAACAAGACTGAGATTGATCACTATCTGAGTCATCCACTTTAAATGCAATATTTTTTCTTCTTTTGCTTATTACCTACATCATTCTGTCTTTGAGTAACTCCTTGCTCGTAAGCAATTAATAATCTAAGAAGATTATCAATAGAATAAATATTTAAGTCTTTTAATTTAGTTATTGTAGTTATCTTTACATCATAAGCACTAGGAAAATAATAAATAATTTTATTTATTTTTTTAGCATTCGTTATTTCCCTACTTAAAACATGCAATGAGGTGATTATTTATGTGAAACGAGTATTTATGTTAGTGATTGAGTAATTCATTTTCATGTGAAATGATTCATAATAATATAGTAGAATGTTTAATCTAGAATATTTCACCTCATTAGTTCCTTCATATGTAATGCAACACCTATCCCAAACTTCTTTTTAGCTATACAGTTAGAGACACACATATAGTCTTCAGATTTAAGTGCATAGAAAATATTATTTAAACATTTAGCATTTAACCAAGCTAAGTCTTTTTCTTCTATAGTCCAGTCAGTAAATAGTGTTTCAGTTGTAATGTCATCTACAAGTCTAGTTGGCCTAGTGTAGCCCTTCTATACTAAAATATACATGTGATAGTCAAGCGATCAATGAAAAGTAGACATACGTGTTTTCTAAAAATTGAAAGGGATATTATCAAACAATGGTGGTCTAGTGATCGAATACCCTTCAGGTGTATTACGGATTTCAAAAGTAGACATGATTATTTTTAAAAAGTTATCTAAATCTTAATTTTCAAAATAGGCTCTAATAACACATGAAAGTCTGAATAGGTTATTACACCTAAAGAAATTGTCCCAAGGCTAACCGAGAGGGGGGAGGGGGGGTGTATTGATAATATAAAATTCTCTTAATAAATTAAGAAAAAAGATTTAAGTTATTAAGCATAATGATACAATTTTTTCAAAAATATTTTTCAAACCATAAATTAACTTGCAGAAAATAAAAATAGTAAAAAGTAAAAATAGAAAGAACACATGAATTTATACTGGTTTGGTCCAGCAAGACCTACGTCCACTCCTTGAAGACTCCCTCTTCAGGTATTGCACTATATCAAAGTGACTTTCTTTTTTCTCCAACAGCAAGGTGGAGTAGCCCTTATAATTAACCTCTCTTCCACAAATCCCTAGTGTGACACAGTACCATTGTCCTTTTTCATTCTCCTGGTGATAGTGTAGTACTGTCATATTTTCACACCCTCCTGGTGTCGGTAGAGTACCGTCATCCTTTCACACCCTCCTGATGTTAGCAGAATATCATCATCCTTTCACACCCTTCTAGTGTCGACAGAGTACCAGTGCTCCTTTAAAAATCTTCTTCCAATAGTCTTCAAGAAGTAGGGAAGAACATTGAAGAACAAGCTAGAGATACTAACTATTAAGAAACCTTGTGAATCCCCTCACAAATCACTCTTTAGAAATCTCTCACTCTCCAATCACAATAAACTCTCCTAAACACTCTCCAAGTGCACTCTTAGAAGAAATTAGTAGTAGGAGTTCTTAGAAAGTCAGTTTTAAGAACTCTTATATATGAATGCCAAAAAAGAAAGCATACATAAAACTAAAAATTTCAATTTGTCCCTCTTGGTTCGTACAGTATGATTGCATATCGTATGTATGATCAATTTAAAAATTGCTCGTACAATCCTATATGAACTGATTTTTTACTCTGGCGGTTATATGAACTACCATCATACAATACGGTCAGTTCAAAATTGAACCATTTCATATAGTATAATTCTATACAAATACATTTCATACTCTGGATGGTGTACTATATGAACCCAGTATCATATAATATGATATTTTTAACCAAAATCATGCTTTGTTTGGTATGAAAATGGATGAGTCAATTTCATACTATGGATGTCATCTGTATGAAACTAATTTGTAAAATACAAATATTTCAAAAAAATTACTTGCTCATATTTATGAATAGGTATGCACCCATTTTGTATCCAAGATGTCGTCTATATGAACCTTTAATTATATAATATGATCAATCCAAATAATTTTTTTGTTTGACAAATTGGAATGTATCCATTTTGTACTTTAGACATCATCTGTATGAATGTAACTTCATACAGTACGAATAGGACTTAGAAAAATTTTCCTGGCATGATTCAATATACAATGTTCTTGATGAACATTCAGGATCATTCATCCAGTATGATCCATGATCGAACATTACAATTAATTTTAAAAATACAAGTTTATAGACTCCACCAGTGTATGTGTGTGTGCATGGTTACCCAATTATAAAAACACTCTCAGACTCAAGAAAAATATAAAAAGTATAAACTTCAATTACAATAAACCTTAATCTAATCTATCTTGAAGTCTTCAACAGTTTATAGTATAATTTTCCTGAATTGTTAGTACATACAAATAATAAAAATAATATTTCTAAATATATCTTAGGAGAAATAGTAATCAACGCAATAAGATTTGGAATCATAATGAATACATATGATATAAAAATATAGTTATAAAAACTAAGTTGCAATAGTGTGTAGCTAGCCTAGAGAAACATTGTAATCCCCTCACACTCTTTCTCCCTCACACTCAACCTCACCTTCTCCTTCCTCTCAAATTATGGATTTCTCAAAATCTTCTCTATCAGAGTCCCCTTCATTAGTCACACAATCCTCACACCATTACAAAAAGAATCTCTAAAACTTGCTAAAGTATTGGTCTTCAAGAAACCTTAAAAAATCAAGTAAGTTGTCACTATTCATACAATATGATTTGAGTTCGTATATAAAAGTTTGTGTAGGTGTTAAACCTTTATGAAATAGCCCATGAAAAACCAAGATGGGGAGGGGGGGGTGAATTTATAATAATTGTTTTTTAAAAAAATCTTTTTTATAATTTTTCAAACATTAAAATTAGATGATTTCAACAACAGATGCAAAAATGATTAAAGTCACTATAAAAAAATAAATTAGCATTTTAAACCACTTAATAAATCACAGATTAATGCAAAAATTTAAATGTAGATAAGTAAAAAGAATTAGCACATAAGATTTTATAGTGGTTCACTCAAATCTGACCTATGTCCACTCCCCGAAGGCCTCCACTCTAAGTATTACATTCAATCTTTTAGTGTTTCTCCTTTAGCCCCCAATAATAGGCAGAGAAGCCCATACAAAATCTCTTCCACCAATCTAGTGTAGTAAAGTACCTTAAATCTTTTCACCTTACTAGTGAAGGTAGAGAACTTGAAATCCTTTTTTTCCTTCTGGAGATGGCAGAGAACCAAGAATGCTTTCACTCCCTCCTAGAGTTGGCAAAGAACCAAAATTTATTACTGAAGAATATCTTGCTAGAGCAATCCAAGAATCAAAGTAGAGACTTAAAGAAGATTGGAATGAACTTTGCTTGGAATAACCTTGTATAACTCTCATAACTCCCCCTCACAAGAACTCTCCCTCTCTTCTCACTCAAAGCTCTCCTCAACTCTCTTTCTAAGCTCCCTCTAAAGAATACTCAACAATAAAAAGATGTATTACAAGATAATGTAGGAGTTTAAATAAAAAGCCTCCAAAGATGCCCTCAATTTTAATTTACCCACAAGGATCGTCCTGTATGATCGTTATATATTTTTGTACGATTTGTACAAAACACCACTGCCACATAGTATGAAATGTATTAGTTTGTACGATAAGTTCAAGAGATTATACTGATCGTGTCGTATGATCCTACAATCATCCTATACGATTAGTTCAAGAGACTGTATTGATCATCAAGTATGACAGGCGATGATGGGCAATGATTAAGCATTATCCCATGCATCTCTCGGGTCATACATTACGATCATCTTATATGATGTGATTGAGCTTTTAAACCATAATTAGTCTATTAATTATAAGATCTAGTTAGGCATGATTGTTACAAATCATCCAGTATAATGTATATTATACTATACAATTAGAGAAAAATTTAAATATTAAGGCCTAAATTGTGATTTGCAATAAAATGTTGTGATTATACCTGATTGTCTTGTATGATTAGGATTATTTAATATAATTAGTTTAATCAATCTTAATTAACAAAGAGTGCCCTAATTAGAGTTTCTAGTGAACGGACATCCAGTACTATTTAAATCGTACTATATGATTAGTCAAAAAATATAAATTTTTCTAACTCACCAACTCACTCCCTTGAGTGTGTGTGTACAAGATTACTCAGCTTAGTATCCACCATATACATGACTTAACTCAAGAAAGATAAAAGAATATTGAAGTTAAAATTACAAACACACTCAACCCTAGTCTATTAAATCTTTAGTTAATTGAAGTTGCATGTTAACAAAATCATAAACCAATTTACATGAAATAGCAATAAGAAAACAATAATGTTTGTTATCACCAAAATCATAATTACCAAGACCAAATTTTTAACATTCTCCCCCTTTTTGATGATGGCAAATATTATTGTTTAAAGATATTCAAATTCTTTTTTATCCTCTAATCTTACCCTTAGAAGGTAAATATTTGAAAGTAAAGAGAGTAATTTTTTTAATATGAGATAAATACAATAAATAATTAGAAAAAACTAATATAATCAAAGTAGTAAACTGGCTTCATTTAAATAAGGGTGCAAACAACTTAACAACAAATTACTACTCCCACTCTCGACATCATAAAAAGGAGGAAATAACTAAAAAGTAGGAGACATAAAGGAGAAAAAAAAATCACATACATCATAAAGTATAGATGCAAAGAATAGTACTGCTATACTACGTAGGATTCAAAACGGGTCTCCACTAATCAAAATAAAGAATCTTGATCATGTGGAGGTGGCTGAAAGAAGTGATGAAGGGAAGAAAATTGTTCTTCAAACTAGGCCATATCCTGATCATGCTGCATCCACTGCTGGGCAATATAGGAGTCAATGCGTGCTAGGACTTGTTCATGTTGTGCTACTGCAATACTACGTAGGAGTCAAAATGGGCCTCCACTAATCAAACCTCTAAACCAACTGATCAATCCGAGACTGCTGGTAGATAGGGACAAGTGTAAGAATAGGTCCTCCCTCATCTTTCATAGAATCTTCATGTATAGTGTGATGAAGAGTACTGGGAAGGATATGGAAAGAACTATTTGAATAGAATACAGGGAGGTGATCAGGTGGAGCGAGAAATTAAAGATTGTATTTAGACTCTATGACAAATGGAATTAGATGTCCTAAGGTAAGGTTGAAAATTATTTTATGGCAAGGATCTTGAATGTATGTTAGGTTATCATGATAGCAAATGATAATATTAGTTGCATTAAAGTCAATGATAGCCATAATGAAGTAAGTGGCAAATGAGAGAATGTGAGTAATGTTAATCCGATCCCCAGCTTTAGGAATAATTATGTTGTGAAAGATGTGCTGAATGATTTAGGCATCCAAGACTAAGGTGTTATCTTGGGCTATATGATACTTAACATTGGTTTCCCTAAGAATGGTGTTTGCATGGGTCCAATTATATTCAGGGTCTGAGGCTAAAATGTTATTTTTGTCTCTAGTAGTGGAAAGGTGAAGAAATTCATCACAGTTTAGGTAAGTGATTTATACAAGAATTTTATTAACATATTATTATAGTGAAGTAACCTAATTTTTAATTCGAAGGCTTACAAAAAATTTGAATAAAAGTTCAGAATTGAATGAAAATGTAACAGTAAGGATGACACAAAGAGTTGTCTGAGTAAAATATTGAGTACCTGAAAGTTCCGAACCTCTTGATTGATGATTTTGGACAGGGTAATTCCAACAATATTTTAATGATTATAAGCTGCTTCATCAGCTTCCTCAATAAATCTTAGATTGGTAGTGCGCCTAAAGGAACTACTTGCAAGTGCTTTGGAACATTTTCCTCTAGCCATTTCAAGGAATGAGAGTTCAAGAGGAAAATAAAGGATGTGAGGATTGAAATGATGTGAATAAAGTGAAGAAATCTTATTATTTATATAGGAATTGCCATATCAAGTTGTACGGCCATGAGGTCATACTGGACGATCGTGTGAAATCAATTAGTCTAGATAATTAGTCAAAAAGGTGGTCTTATCATATTTTATGATCAGACATTATACTATAAGATTAGAGAGAGCATTCATTCTGTGGAGTCAGCCTGTATGATCATTGGCTTATTCGATCATATGGTATGATCATGTGGATTATACAGTACAATAGGTCATAAAAGATCATACCAACTAAATTAAATTCATAAAAGATCATTCCTAATGATCATGCTGATAAAAGTCTAGCCAAAGCCATTTGAGATAAGGGATTATGGACAAGGTCCTTCAGTAGAAAGACCTATATATTCTGCTCAATCAGCCTTAGTGATTTCTGTGTGTTGTCGGCAAACAAAGGAATATTGACCTCATTAGTCGAGGTCAATTTCCTTGGAATCCATCTTTAGGTCCTAAGTCTTCAAAACCTAGCATACACGTCTTCTCCATGATTTCCCTTAGGTGTATACCTATTGACGTAGCATTGACTCAAACCCCTGAATTGACTTAAATCATCACTACTTTAAATAAAATTGAATCAACACAAATTTAAATGAATAACGATAGCCCTCTCCATTTGCACAAACCACGACCCAAGGAAAAAATCTCGTGGCGAAATCCCCCATTCACAGGATGCCCAGGCCCGAACTCCTCCCTTCTTCCCATCTCTCTCACCAAATCAAAGACGAAGAGCCCCCTTCTCCCTCTCTCCTGTCTGATCCAAGCTTGTAAAATCCCCAGGCTCTGATCCCCCTCTCCGTTCGCTAGAAGCTCCAAGAACCGAACTCACCTAGCCAGGCAAAGTCTCTCCTCCCTTCAATCTTATCCTTACTAAAACCCTCTGACCTCCCGTTTCTTCCCTTTACTGACTCCCCTCCACCTACAGGTTTGCTGCTTCTCTATTCTCTTCCCCTTGCTCTTCTTTATCTCTCCTTCTTCACCTCCACTTTTCTTTTGATGATTTCAACTAAGCATATACAAAAAAAGTCATGTGGATGTGTGATTGGAAGACAATGACCTTCATATTGATTCACATCAAGTAACCTTTAGTGAATCTTTGCACACTAATTATTCGATGGAATGTTAGTAAGAGGAAGTTCTGATTATTTCATTTGTATCAATATTTTATTTGAAGCCACTTTTATATAGATCTCATGTTAGAGTTGTAAATTCATGTGTAGGTTTCCTAATGTATATATATCTATAGAGTCATTTATAAAAGAAAAATCTAAAATGAAAGTGATATTTGGTTCTCTCAATTAGTTGTAATTTATGAAATTAATAACTATACTTGATAATTTTGTTCAACCACCATCTCAAATTTTTGTGAATGTAGTTAGTGTGAAAGTTTCATGTAGCTTTAATCCCTAACCACTATGATGTTAAATGTAATTTTATTCAGTAAATTTCTTCATAGTCTTGATATCCAGGTGAATGTTTTAAAATGCGGTTCTTTTTGGACATTTTAAAAGATAGAATTTTAAGCATGATTTATTTGCCATTTTTATAGTCTTTCTATTAGTGGATTAAACAACTTTATATGAATAAATGAGGTGATGGAAGTTTGATAGTTAATTACATGCTTGTCTTCTTTTGTATACATAAACATGATGCCAATTCTCTTAATAATAAAATTGTGACAAGCAAGATACATAATTATACTCACAAGATTGTCATAATATCAAAATCATTCTCCATGAATATGTCATATATTATCCATCACATATATGGAATTTGTCTCGAGTTTTAATAAGTGATAATGTAAAGTATGACTACAATGGAAAGTCTCTAGGCATACTCGTGTTTCGATATCGCAAGAAAATTCAATTTTGAGCATCTGAATATGGAAATAAGTAGCTAGGTTGGTTTTAGATTTCATATCTATATGTGGTATTTGTCTTGTTACAATTAATATTAAAGTAAATGTTGTTGAAATTGAAAGTTCGTTAGGGATGTTAAGCCCTATAGAACTAGCCCAAAGCTAATTTAAAAGAGAGAGGTGAATTGGAAAACTTTAAAACTAAATATAAAATTAAGACCAATATCACCACATAGAAAATCAACAATGTGGAAATTAAAGTGCGAAAGTAATAAAGAAAGAACACACCGGATTTATAGTGGTTCGGTCAAACCTTGACCTACGTCTACTCCTTGGAGGCACCCTCCAAGTATTGCACTAAAATCGTGACTCTCCTTTAGCCCCTACAGCTAGGCGGATAAGCCCTTACAAAATCACTTCCACCTTCCCCGGTGCGGCGGAGTCGTCGGGTCCTTTGACACCAAGGAGATCTTCTTCTTTGGTAAACTTACCTCGAGACAAGCTTTGAATTCGATGGTACTAAGGTGCAAGTTCGCCGGAGCAACCGTGTGGATCCCCCACCACACTCCCTTGAGTTCCTCCCCCTCGCAGGATCTTCTCCCTCTCAAACTCCACCCTTTCCTCTCTCCCTTTCAAGCTCTCTCTTCAAGTTTCCCCCACAAGAATGAAGCTACAATGGCTGCCAAAGACACTTACAAAGTGTCATGCCAAGCTTAAATGGAAGCTCTCAAAATGAGCTCATTAATGCAAGTTTCCGACATTATCGTCCACGACGATAGGTATATCATCCTGGCCGATCAGTAGAAATTTAGCTCATCAGCCTGGGATGATTTGAGACGATCAGAAGAAAATTGGTTAAATCGTCCAGGCCGATCTCACGATCGTCCTGGCCAATTAGTTTAAAATCGATTTCAGTCATCCTGATCATCGCCTTGAATAAAGCAGTCCGATGTAGATCATCCAGGCCATCGTCCTGGCCGATCATGCGATCGTCCCAGACGATGTGATCGTATTAATCAACCATTAAGCTTTCCAAAGATACCAGATCAATTTAGGCATAATTGATTTAGATCATCCTGGACGACAATAATATCATCTTGGTCGATTTCCTAAAACTAAAAATTTCAAAACTGATTATGGCGGTTGATTCTTTCTGAATTGAGCAGATCGTCCTGGCCGATACAGGTATCATCCAGGCCGATCTATTGATGGCTGCCTTAATGAGGATGCCCTAATTAGGATTTCTAGTTTTGGACATATCGTCTAGGACGATATAAATATCATCCCGGTCGATATTACCAAAAACAGAAATCTTTTAGGGAACAACAGGAGATCTTCCAAGTTACAAACCAACTGGTCCCATATCAAATACATCAGACTCAAGAAAGGAAAAAAAGATTACAAGCTGACTTAGACCTAGTCTACCCAATCTTGAGCTGGTTCCAATTTGCAGTCTGATTGTGTGGACCTGAAACGTTAGCACATAAGACAATCGTAGAGAAATAAATGTTTGCTATCATCAAAATCATAAACCATAGATCCGCAACAATCTCCCCCATTTTGATGATGGCAAACAATTCAATTTGAATTTTCAAAAAGAACAATTTATCCTAATCTCCCCCTCACTATAATAACACTTTTAAAAAATAGGGGAGATGAAAATATTTTTGTTGTTTTTAATTGATTTTTCATATGTCCAGGCTTCCTGCATCGAAAGAAAATAACGTCAGAAGAAATATGGACATCCTTACCACTTTTACCTTTTTCCAACTTTTGCTTATCCTTTGGTGAGCTTTGTGATTTGCTTGACAAGTCATTGCTATCGTCACCAACTAAGCTTCCTCTTCCCATATCTTCAGCTTTTAGAACGATCGTTTCACCTGCATCCAAAAGTCTTTGACCCAAACCTTGCTCGTAGGCAATGAGTGAGCCAATCAAATACATTCAAATCTTTAGATTCATAAATTGCAACAACTTTAGAATCAAAT
>NW_021320039.1:262944-283580 GCF_001605985.2 Dendrobium catenatum
AGAAATCTTTTAGGGAACAACAGGAGATCTTCCAAGTTACAAACCAACTGGTCCCATATCAAATACAATAGACTCAAGAAAGGAAAAAAGATTACAAACTGACTCAGACCTAGTCTACCCAATCTTGAGCTGGTTCCAATTTGCAGTCTGATCGTGTGGACCTGAAACATTATCACATAAGGCAATCATAGAGAAATAAATGTTTGCTATCATTAAAATCATAAACCATAGATCCACAACAGAAATCGGCAAAACAAATTTAAAGGAAGCGTGTTTAGGTTTTAAAGAGTTATAGGCTTGGTGATGTATTTATACACATTCTTAAACCTTCATATGTATACATGTTTGATATTACGTGAGGTAAATGAATTGTATTTGAAAGGTAAACTGTGATTTTAAAAGGTGAAATGTGTTTGTTTTTATTGAAAGGTAAAGTGGGTGATCTTTGAAAAGTGATCAGTGTATTTTTTCAAAAGGTATTATGTGAGAAAGATTAAGTGTAAAATTATGGGGCTTTGAAAGGTAAAGTGTTTTAATAGGTATATGTTTTGAAAGGTTCACTTGTGATTTTGAAATGTTGAATAATAAAGTGTATGTTGAAAGGGGAGATGTATGCTTTGGAAGTTGTATGTTGGAATACTAAGAATGTTGAAAATGTGTTTGTAATAAAAGAAAAGATTGAGTGTGTTTTGAAAAGTGAAAAAAATGTGTAAGTTTTGAAAAAGTGAAAGTGTATGTTTATGTTGAAAGATGAAATGTCTAAAAGTTGAATTTGTGTGTTTTGGAAGGTGGAGATGTGAAGTTTGTGTGTAAAAGTGGAACTTGTGTGCGTTTTGGAAAGATGGAAATTGTGTATGTGAAAAGTAAAGTGTATGTGTGTATCTTTCGAAAAGTGAAATGATGTGTTTGAAAACTGACTTGTGTGTATATAAGTTGAAAGGTAATGTATGTATCTTTGAAAAGGTTTGGGAAGTAGAGTTTGTGTCTATATTTAAAAATGATGTGTAAAGGTGGAAATTGTCTGTATGCTTTGAAAGTCGATTGTGCGTTTCTTTGGAAGTGACACGTATAAATAATGAAAAGTAAAGTGTGTGTTTTTCTTAATAATGAACTGTTTTGAGAAGTGGGTTACATGGATGTCGGAAAGAGTTATTTTGGGTAATCATTGGAAAGTAAAATTGTTTGTGCTAGAGACTGATGGTTTTGGGTGACTATTGAAAAGCAAAGCTCTCTTTCTCTCTCTACCCCTAATTCTCTATACTTCTTTTCCTTTCTTGTGCCTTGGGGTGAATGTTTGAAAAATGCAAAGTATGGTTTTAAAAGTGAAAGGTTCCAAAAAAGAAAAGTGAACAAATCGATGTGCAAGCACGAAAAAAGGTACGTTTGGATTTAAATATTTTTTTTCTATTATTTCATTTCTAATTATTAAATATGCCTCTAATACCTACTTTATTTTCTATGTTTTCATGAACTGTGAGGAATGATATTGATCAAGTGAACAAAAAGGAAATAGATTAAAGTTGTTAGTCACCTCTATCCAATTGGGGAGAGGAGCTACGATTAGATATAACCAAAAATTGGCTTTGGTGTATGTGAGTATTCTAAAAACATAGATAGCCTTAAGGCTTAAAATAAGTCTTGATTTTATGGACTTGTGGAGCCGTTAGAGAGTGAAACTCCTGTTAGAGAGAGAAACTACATTGTTTTCAAATTTTCCATTTCTTGGTTTTTCTGCCATCTTCATCGCCAGCCTTAGGCGATGGCGACGGATGGCCACCGGCCATCGGTCAGTGCACCTGGTCAAACTGGAGGATTAGTTGGACAAGTTAGAGAAGACGGACATCGCCGTATGAGGCTGGATGCGAACGATGCACGTATGAGGCTGTCTGCGCGACCTTTGGTAATCAAGGAGGTTAGTGATTCACCTATTAAGAAGAAGATTAATTTTGTGGAAGGAAAGGGTAAAGGTATTTTGAATAACCATGTATGTATTACTCCTCGACATCAGAAGTCTTGTGTGGAATCGCATCAAAAATCAAAAGATCTTGAAGCTTCTTCATCAGATATGAAGATTTATGTTAATAAATTCGATTATTCAAATGCAACCCCTAACCTCAGGCCAGGGATAAATGCAAATTTCCTGAATGAGGTTAAAAATATTTCTCATCCTGATGATAAAAGACCTTCTGATGATAACACAGACTTTACTGCTAAGTCAAATATGCCAATCTCTGAGAATGTTGTAAAGAACTGCTGTGATCAACCCATGAATAATGCTGATAATGGCCCTAAAGGAAATATCCTAAATGCTTGGAAGAAGACTCAGCACATTAAGTTAAATTACAATGTGAATTCTACTCCTGTTACTGAGGATGGAATAGCCGTTGTAATGAATGCTGATTTTGAAAATGCCAATTCACAGGTATTGAAGAATTCTCTGGTTATTAAAGTTTTGGGTGATAACATCTCTTTTCTAGTTTTCAGTAGAGAACTTCGAAGGCAATGGTCTAAATATGGAAATTTCCACCTCTCAACATTGGGTCTCAATTGGATTCTTGTTCTTTTAAGAACCTTGATGCATTGGAAGAAGAATTAGAGGGGGGCCCTTGGTTTATTGGAGAAAATATAATTGGCATGGACAAATGGTCCCCTTTGTTTTCCCCCAAATCACTTAAAGGTCTTACAGCACCTGTATGGATTCGCATGCCTTACTGTTACATTGTTGGGATGAACAAAATATTTCGAGAATTGCATCTATGATTGGAGTTCCTTTGTATCTTGATGGAAATTCATTTAAATGGTGTAAGAGAGAGTATGCCCGAGTATGTGTTCGAATTGATTGAGATAAAAAACTATCAAAAGGTGTTTGGATTGAAGGAATGCATGGAAGATCTTTTCAAAAGATAGAATATGAAAAGATTTCATCTCTTTGTTATCACTGTGGTAAAATTAGCCATTTGAAGAATACATGCCCTCTCATTAATAATCTTCCTATAAAAATAGTTGATACTGTTTCTACTATAAGAAGAGGTGGGGAGATTCATGAGAAAGGAAACACTTTTGAACATGATGAATATGGACCATGGATACAGGTTAAACTTAGGAAGAATAAATTCTTCAGAAAACTGAAGGTCAACCAAATCAGAGTACTGGAATTCAATCTCAAATAAAAGATCTAACTATCCATTAAAATTCCAGCATTTAAGAGGGTGAAATCATTGAAAATTCTTCAAATAACAATGTTGAAGTTCTAATCACAGATCCCGTTGTTGAGAGGAACTCACAGGATTTAATGAAAACCATTTGTTCTGAATTATGTTTGAAAAATAATTTAAGTATTCTAGAAGAGGTAATGAAAGATTCATGAGTGGATGAAACTATGGAAGCTGAATGTATTCAGGAATCGATTAAACGTGGGAACTTTTCTCCTACTACAAATAAAGGATAATGTGTTTCACCAGGAGATTCTACCAAACAAGAGACACTAATAATAGGAGATGGAGTTTCTAGTGATGTTGTTGGCAAGATCTCAACTTCTGGTAAATTAAAGCTTGCAAAAGAAGTAAGATATTTGGGCCCTGTTGATGCTACATGCAAGAATAGAAGAGGTGGAACAAAGAATAAAAAGAAAGGAAGGGATTCAACGCCTCCAGGGAATTAATGTCCTCCTTTATATTCTGGAACTGTAGGGGGGCCAAAAAGAGATAGGCATCCCTTTATCTAAGGGAGATAGTGAAGGATTATGGAGGTTGCTTTATTGGTCTTACAGAGTTTAAGTTATCAAAAATTGATAGGTTTGATGTTGATAATGTTATTGGAAGGGAATGGGACTTCTTCCACCATCCTGTAGAAGGTACCTCTGGTGGAATCCTTTTTTTGTGGGATAGAAATATGGTGTCTTTTGAAGTTATGAATCATTCTTCTCAAGTTGTTATTGGAGTGCTTAAATCTCCTTTGTTTGGATCTTGGATTGTGAGCACTGTGTATGCTAGAAAGGGCTATCATGTGAGGAGAAGCTTATGGGAAATGCTTCAGAAGGCTGCTATGGACAATATACCTTCAGTGGTTGGAGGAGATTTCAACTATTTATTGTCTAAAGATGATAAGAAAGGAGGCAAGAGGTTCCTTTTTCCAAAGGGCCTCATGAGATGAAGTTGTTTATGACTAACAATGATTTTCATGATGCAGGTACTATTGGACCTAGATACACTTAGTACAATAACAAGGAAGGTGATATGAAGATATGGGAAAGGCTTGATAGGTGCTTGCTAAATGCGGCTGCTCTTCAAAAAGTACCTTTGGCTTGTGTTAGACACTTAGCAAGGGTAGCATTTGATCATTTCCTGATTGCTTTCAAGGTATTTGAGACACAATACTACTCTCATTTTATCAGATTTGAAGAAACCTGAAAGTCTTATCCAGCTGCATGGAGCATTGTTTCTAATTCATGGAGAAAATCTGATTATGGTAATGAGATGGATATTTTGCAAAGGAAATTAAGAAGATCTTTTGAGGTCCTTATTTTTCTGGAGCAAAAACAAATGCAAGAGCTTGAATATGTTAAAAGATGAAATAAAGAAGGAAATCTTTGATCTACAATTGGAAGAATCTACACAAGATGGTTTGATGGTAGAAAGACTAAATTTACTCAGGAATAAAGTGCATGAACTCAATGTATCTTTAGGAAGATTATTTACATGGTGGAACCAAAGAGCCAAGGTTAAATGGCATGAAGAAAGTGATGTAAATTCAAACTTCTTTCACAAATTTGCTTCAGCTAAAAGGAATGGTAATCTTATAAGACAAATTATAGGTGAAGATAATGTCTTGGTGGACAATTTTGAAAAAAAAATTATCTGTTTTCCATATTTTTTTTGAGAAAAAATGGAGATCTAGAACTTGCATCATTAAGGGATGGCCTGCTTTCCCTGATAACCAGAAACTAAATTCAATGGATATAGAGTTTCTAATTGGTAATTTCACTCAGAATGAATTAAAAACTGCTATTTTTCAGCAAGGAAAAAATAGATCTGCAGGTTTGGATGGGATTACACCTACATTCTTTCAATTCTTTTGGAATATTGTGAGATAATCAACATGGAAAGCTGTTGAAAGCTTGTTTAAAATTGGTCACATGAAGGATGAATGGAAAGACACATTGATCGTATTAAGCCCAAATGTGAAGTATCCAACGGTGCCATCCAATTTCATATATATTAGCCTATGTCAAACCACCTATAAGCTAGTCACAACTATGTTGGTTAACATAATTAAAATGTGTATCTCCAAGATCATTTCGAAAGAGCAAGGTTCTTTTATCCCCAGCAGATAAATGTCGGAACATTGTGTACTTGCTCAAGAGATCTTCAACAAATTCAGGACCTCAAACGATAAGAAGGGATTGATGGCAGTGAAAAGATATGGAACAAGCTTTTGATAGCATTGGGTGGTCAACATTGTATCAAGTATTACAAGCTTATGGATTTCCTAATTCTTTTTGTAAGATTATCATGGAATGTGTCATGAATGTTAGATTTTCTTTCATTTTAAATGGAAGACTCTCTAATTGGATTAAAACTGGAAGTGGGCTTCGGCAAGGCTGCCCATTATCATGTGTTCCTAGCTTTTATCTCATGCAGTTAATTAAAGAGGGTTGCATTTGGGAATTTATATAATACCCAAAAATCAAAAAATTACACATCTATTGAATGCAGAATATGTATTAGGTTTTTTCCAAGCTTCTTCAAAAGCAGCTCAAGATTTGAAGGCCATTGTGTCAGATTTCTGTAGATGGTCTGGACAGAGAGTAAATGAATACAAATCTCTGATTTTATTTGGCAAGGCTGTGAAGCATCCAATGAAGAATCAAATAAAGAAGAAGTTGGGTTTCAAGGTGGTGAAGGAGATGCTTTATTTGGGTGTTAGAATAGCTCTAAGAAGAATAAGAATACATGAATTTCAATGTATGATTGACCTCATATTAGAAAGATCAATGCTTGGGGAAGCAAACATTTATCTATGGCTGGTAAGATCAATCTTGTTAAAACATCTCTTTTAACCTTACCAAGCTTCTTATCAACTCATTCTTTGGTTCCAAAGAAAGTATTATATCAAGTTGATCAATTATGTAAAGAATTCATATGGCATAAAGGTATGGGTAAAAAGGGATTACATTATGTTGCATGGGATGTGTTATGCAAACCAAAATCTGATGGTGGTATGGGATTACATTCTGATGTTCATCGTATGGGGCCTCTTAGATCGAGGTTAGCATGGAGATTCATTCAATAGCCAGGGAATTTGCTATATAAGAATATTATTACTAATTATGGTGATAATATCTTGAATGAATGAAAGAAAATTGGATCTTCTATGACATGGAAAATTTTGCTGGATGGTGGAAAGTGTTTTTTTTTTTTTTGAGAAATGGAAATTGCAATTAGTAGAGAAAGAAAGGAAGATACAACTAAAGAAGAGGTTCACATTCCTTCTTCAAAAGAAAACAAAGAGAAGAAGGAATGCTAGCAAAAGAAGAACTATCAAAGTAAAAACTAGAATCTAAAGCTAAAGTAGCACAACAATAGGCTACCTTATTACAATTCCTATGAATATGATTAAGAATCACCTTATTGAGGTCGGTCAAGAACTTAAAATCCTTCTCGATCCAATCCATCCTATGCCAATTGGTCATCTTCAAAGAATCTCTTATGAAGTTGATAACATTGATATTATCTACTTCAATTATTATTCATCTATACTCCCTCATCCACGGATTCAAGAATCTTCTAAGGGTCCAAATAGCTTCCATTTCAAGATGAGCAATATCCCAATGAGTTTTCTTTTCTCCAAATGCAAGCAATAATCTTCCTTTATGATCTCTAAAACATCCTCATATTCCAGCCGAATAAGAAGACATAAGGGATGCATCCACATTGATTTTAATCCAGTCTTGCGGTGGAGGGTGCCAAGAATTCTGAAACTCCCTAGGGAGATTAGCACCCCAGCTATCAATGACCGGATTAGCATTGTTAATAGCAGAAAATAGTACATTAGTTGCTGAAATAATCACTGAATTTGCTGGATTACCATGCATAAAAGCATTTCTATTTTTCCAATTCTGATAAACCGTCTCACAGTAAATTTTGACACTATTAGGAGCAATAGTGTTAAGGATCTTTAATTCAACTAAGCCTTCAGCCATTGATTCAAAAATTGGAACATAAATCCCCCAACCTTGTAACTCTTTAAGAATCTTAATCAATTCTTTGCATTTAACAGTTATATGTTCCAAGTTTTCACATTCACGGCATCCTCTTCTACAGCAGTCATCATCGCTAAGTCTTCTCTTTTTTAGAAAATCATTTGTAGGAATGGAATTATTACTGATCCTCCACCAGAAAAGCTCACATCGAACAGAAGGCTTTAGTCTTCTCAACCATTTGTAAAACCCCATATGATCTTCACTGTAATTATTTATCCTGGACGGTGGAAAGTCACTCAAACATATTGTTAGATGGAAAATTGTTGATGGGAAGAAAATCAATGTAATGAAGGATATTTGGCTCTTGGATAGGTGCTTCAACACTTGGCCTACTCTAGCTGCTTGTGTGGAGCTGGAGAACATAAATCTGAACTTTTTCATCACACCATACTACAGATGGAATGTTGAGTTGCTATAGAAATTCTTTAATAAAGAACTTATTCTGCTAATTTTGCAGGTTAGTATTGACCATGAAGCTGATAAGGATTATTTTGACTATAAAGAATTTCATACAACCTTGGATGATGAATGCTAAAGGAGTTATCATAGAAGGAGACAACATTAACATCATCAACTTTATTCAAAATTCTTTGAATAAATTGAAGTGGCATTTCAACATAAGGATTAGCAAAGATTTTTTTATTCCTTAATGATTTCAATAAAGTCTTTTTTAATCATGTTCATAGAGAGTGTAATAAAGTAGCGGATGTTTGTGCTACTTTAGCTTTAGATAACAATTTTTGTTTTGATAATTGCTCTTTTGCCGACATTCCTTCTAAATTGTCTAGTTTGCTAAAGAAGGAATGTGAGGTTTTCTAATTCTTGTAATTAGTTATTTCCTCCTTCAATGCAATTTGCAATTTCTCAAAAAAAAAAACCATGGGTCTTGAATAAACCCTATTATTTTATTATGCATGTTAAATTCAAATTTAATTGTAAATTTGCTTTTATTATGTTATTTAAATTCTATTTGATTATTTAGAATCTGAACCCAGTCAATTGCTTGTTGGATAGCAACGATAGTTATTAGGAGCGCTAGAATTTGATTTGTTTACCCATAGTTACTTCTCCTATTAGACTAGTAGAGTTTCAAAATAATTATGGCCTATTAAATTTTAATATAATAATTCCAAGCAACCATAAGATATGCACAATATTAAAATGAAAAAAAAGTGATAAATAAAATTCGTTTATTAAAAAAAAAATCAATATTCAAATTAAAATAAAATGACATACATAAACTAAACAATAGGTTCAAACAAAATTCATTCACATAAATAATAATAACGTTCAAATCGCAAATATAAAAGCTAAACATAAATAATAAAATAACATATTAACAATTATAAATGATTAAAAAAAATATAAAACTAAAAAAGTTTTACAACACATTAAACATATAAACCCTAAATTAAATTTTAAAATAGGTTAAATAAAAAATTACAATAAATTAAATAATATAAATAATAAAAATAAAAATAAATATAAAAATATAATAAATAATTAAAATTAAATAAAATCTTTCAAAATTCAATAAATTATTAACAATTTAATAAATCAATTAATGATTCAATAAATCATTTAAAATCAATAAATCATCCAAAATTTAATAATTCATTAAAAATTTTAATAAGTCATTAAATTAAATAATCTAAGTATTAAAAAAGTGATTAATTAAAATACACCTAAAAACTAATCTTGCTAATTAGCCTTAAGAGTTAAAATTCAATTTAAAAGTAAACTTTAAAATATTAAAGACACTAAAACTTAAATTTGAACTTAAAATTCCCTTGATCTTTCAACAAATTAAACTCAATCAATTAGAAAACTCTAACTAACAACAAACCTAGGATATATCCAAACCACACAACCTATTACACACACTTAAATTTTTTTGTCAGGACAGCTGACAATAGCTTTAGGTTAGGCTATAATTTACTTTATTGTTACTATGTAATGAGCTTTCTCGTGGTTTTCATTGCAAGCTGGTTATAATAATTGATGTGTTTGTTTATTTATTTATTTTGGCAACCTGAAACTTGATATGATGGGCGATAGATTATCACTAGGTTAGGAGCAATTTAGATGCTCATAGAATTTTCTACAGGTAGTCATGCTCATGTAGAGCTAAAATAAAGGGGATAAATTAAAGATTTAAACTAACATAATTTTCTATAGGTATAAAATGCTAAGCCCCATTTAAAATTAAAAGAGTATGACCAAGTGTGGCTGGTGTATTTAAATTTAAATACAAATATATAACTATTTGTGATGATTTTATTATAACTGCTTAGGACAACCTTGCAAGTAGATTAGTTTTTTTTTTTTTTATATTGAGATATAACATAATTGTGTTTGAAAATAATCATAATATGAAAGTGACTTAAAATTGAGATATCACACCCAACTTGTAATCCAAAGAGGAGAGAATATCCTTATGAGAATGTTCTCTTATATTTGGAAAGTCAAGTTAGGATAACTTTAATATTCAAAGGAAAAAGAAAAAATTCCTTCGAGGATGAGTTTCTTTCATTTGGATATCCATTTGGATCATTGTCTAATTGAACAGTAAAGCTCATGGGAGTGTTCATGGCCTTAATATTATCCCATTCATATTTTTTAAGGATGTCCTTAATGTATTTATATTGGCTAAAGAAGGTTTCATCATCCATCTACTTTACACTAAATCCAAGAAAGTAGCTGAGCTTTACCATCAAACTCATCTCAAATTATTTACTCATTATTTTTTAAAATTAATCACATAGGTTTTTTTTTTTTGAGGTCCAAATAAGATATCATCAATATAAATTTAAATAATGAGTAAGTCTTCTCCTACTTTCATTAGGAAGAGGGTGGTGTCTATACTACCCTTAATAAAGCCTCTATCTGGAAGGAAATTACTCAATCTTTCACACCAGGCTCTAGGTGCTTGCTTCAATCCATATAAGACATTTTTAGTTTAAACACATAATTTGGGAATTGTGAATTTTCAAAACCTGGAGGTTGCTCAAAATAAACATTCTCTTAAATCACCTATTTTAGATAGACACTCTTAACATCCATTTGATACATTTTAAAACCCTTAAAGTAAATAAAGGCTAACAACTCTCTAATGGCTTCTAGTCTTACTAAATGGGCAAAAGTTTTCCCAAAATATATTCCTTCAATCTGGTTATACCCCTTAGCTACTAATATGACCTTATTTCTCATTATTATTCATGTGTCATTCATCTTATTTTTGAAAACCCACTTTATTCCAATCTTACTTTGGTCCTTAGATCTCTTGACTAGTTCTCATACATCATTTCTAGTAAATTGATTTATCTCTTCTTTTATTACTAGGATATGGAATTCATCAGCTAGGGCTTAATCTGTGTTAGTATGTTTTATCATAAATATAAAAGCTGAATGACAAACTTTCTTTTTATGTCCATACCTAGTTCTAACACATTCAGATTGATCTCATAAAATAAGTTCTTTAGAATGACTAGAAGAATATCTCAATTCTTTAGGAGATTTTTCTTAAGGTTCTAGTCTGCCTCCTATAGCAATTGATTCTACCCCTTGAATGACCTCTACTTCTTCTTTTTTAGGTTTAGATTCAGAGGTCCTATCTGATTCATCAATTACCACATGAGTAGACACTTCTACTATGAGAATCCTCATATTGAAGATTTTATTGGCCTTACCTATAAATGTGCAGCCTAAGAAGATAATTTCATCAGACTTAGGATCAAATTTTCTTAAGGGTGATTTTCCATTGATTAAGATGAAGCATTTATAACCAATGACATGCAAGTGATAAAGGTTGGGTGTGCTACCCTTAAAGAATTCATAGGGTGACTTATTAAGTTTTGATCTAACATTTAACCTGTTTAAAGCATAACAAGTAGTATTCACTGCTTCTAACCAAAAAATACTTAGGGAGTGAATACTTAGCCAAAATATCCCTAGCAGCTTCCATCAAGATTCAATTTTTCCTTTCATCTATTCAATTTTATTAGGAGGTCCTAGGGTTAGAGAAGTTATATTTTATTTCTATCTCTTGATAGTTGGATTCAAACTTATTATTGTTGAATTCTTCACCATGATCATTATGAATTGTTAAGATTTTGTTGCAAATCTGATTTAAAGAATATAATTTTGATGATAGCAAATATTTCTATCTTTCTTTAATTGTCTTGCCTACTAACATTTCAGGTCCAGAAGATCAAACTACAAATCAAATCAGCTCAAGAATTGGGTAGATTAGGACTGAGTTAATTTGTAATGCACAACAAGTGTCTTTTACCTTTTCTTGAGTCCATTGTCATATTGTGAGTCCTGATGCAAAGTAACCTTGCACACACACACTTGGGAGAAATTTTTTTACTGTTTTAAAGCTTTTTGTTTTCGATTACATCGACCGGGACGATCCAAAAATCATCCTGGATGATCAGTTAAAAAAAGAAACCCTAATTAGGGCGTCCTGATTATCTTCGACGATATTAACATCAGCCGGAATGATAGACTCAAATCAGAAAGTATCAGTTGGTAGATTTATTTAAGTATATTTTATTTTTGAATATCATCCAGGATATCATCCCAAATGATCCAGTGCAATTATGTCTAAATTAATCTGGTAATTAAGGAAATAATTAAGGTTTGATTTCTCGATCATATCGACTTAGACAATCGCAGGATTGTCTAGGACGATCGGGGTGATGCTTTGGATGATAAGAACTAAATTGAACTAATTATCGGGGATGATCTGCAGATTGACCTGGACAATCAAGTTATTTTTTCATCATCGAGACATCCATTCAGGGCAATGTTTTGGATGATATCTATCATTTTGTACTAATCGACCTAAACGATCTAGTTATTTTTCCATTATCCATACATCCATATAGGGCGATGGTCTAGATGATAATGGTCGAGTTAAATTAATCATACATGTTGATATTTAACGATTAGTTGCTAATTAGGGCTAATTTGGAGCCCTTATTTAAAAAGATATATTATTTTCTCAAGAAAAGATCTTTTGCTTCTATGCTGACCTGAGAAAGCCAAGAAGAGAGGGAGAGTAAGGGAGAGAGAGAGGATCTTGTGAGGGAGAGTTTATGAGGGATTTCACAAAGGTTGCTCTAAGCAAGGATCCGAGTCATCTTCTCCAGTCATTGCCCTTGGCTCCATGGAGGTTCGAGAGAGGTCTTCTTTAGCAACTGATCGAGGTTCTCTGCCCGATTCTAGAGGAAGCAAATGGAGCTGGATTCTTTGCTTGCTTCTGGAGAAAGAAAAAAGAGTTGGTTCTCTGCCTCACTAGGGTCGGTGGAAAGAAGTTTTTGTATGGACTTTTCTGCCTTGTTGTGGGGGTAAAAGGAGAGACACTCAGTTTAGTGCAATACCCAATGGAGATGCTCTAGGGAGTGGACATAGGTTAAGTTGACCAAACCACTACAAAATCTAGTGTGTTATTTCTTATTGTTCTTCCGCTTTTAATTTCCTTACTTTAATTTCTGTGGTGATTATTTGGTTGTGTTTGTGATTTTGTTTGGAGAAATTTTTAAATATCAATTCACCCACCCTCTTGGTTAGCTTTGAGACTATTTCATAAAGGTTTAATATCCCTGACAAACTTGAAAGTGGTATCAAAGCGAGATTCAAAAATTAAGTTTTTAAAAACTTTTTAATTTTGATCAATGGCTAACTTTGGTAATCATAATACTATGGAAGGATATTCTATTACCCGACCACCTTTGTTTGACAATATTCCTTTTGATTTTTGGTAAACTCGCATGTCTACATTTTAACAATCAATTGAGTATCGCATAAGGATGCTTATTAAGGATGATTATTCACCTCCATGTTTTAAAATTAATGGTATTAATACTGTAATTTCTTTCACTTAATGGACTCTTAAGGATAGGGATTTAGCTGAATTGAATGCAAAATGCTTAAACTATTTTTTCTGAGCTTTGAAATTGGAAGATTATATGCGTGTTTCAACTTGTGCTACTGATAAAGTAATTTGGGATAGATTGTGTATTACTTATGAAGGAATCAACGAAGTTAAAAAATTGAAGTTGAATATTTTATTCCATGACTAAAACTTTTTCATATGAAATCTATTAAATCAATTTCTGACATGTATACTAGGTTTAGTCAAATTGTAACCTCATTGTATGTCTTAGTAACACCAATTATGAAGGAGTGAATAAAATTTTGAGATGTTTGACTTCTTCCTTTGATGTTAAGATCACTGCAGTTCTTGAATCCAAGGATTTGAATACTTATTATGTTGACAACTTATTTGGATCAATTATTGCTTACGAGCAAGGAGTGAACCAAAGATAACTTGATACAGGTGAGTGAAAGAAAGAGAAAACTATGGTGCCGAAGACAAATAACACAGACACTAATTCTTTCGGGTCTGAAAGCGATGATGTTTCCTTCATAACTAGGCAATTCAAAAGCTTTCTTATGAAGAATCATAAGCACCATAAAAAATGGAACAAAAGTAAGGATATCAAAAATTATAAAAATTCTTCTGATGTTATTTATTTTAAATGAGGAAAGCCTGAACATGTCAAAGCTGATTGTCCTACACTTAAATATCACTCAAAAAAGAAGAAGGATGAGGAGAAACCTAAGTACAAGAAAGATAAGAAGCAGTTCCAAAAGGTGTTATGGGCGGATTCTGCATTTGACTCCTCTGAGACTGAAGCTAAGGAGGAGACAACAAACTATTGCTTGAAGGTTGATCATCTTGATCAGTCTGACTAAGAAGAGGTTTGCAAACTTTCACTTCTAATGTTGTTTGTTTTGAATGCAAGAAGCCTAGACATGTTAAACCTGATTGTTCTATAAAGGATTGCTCAAACAAGGAAAAGGTTGAGGAGAAATCCAAGTTCAAGAAGGATAAGGATAAGAAGCAGTTCCAAAAGGTGTTTTGGGCAAATCATTCATATGACTCCTCTGAGACTGAAGTTGAAGAGGAGACTACAAACTTGTGTTTGATGGTAGGTGATCATCTTGGTCAGTCTAACTAAGAAGAGGTATGCGAACTAACCTATAGTCAATTACTTTATGTTTCTGAACAAATTCATTATTATATAAAAAACTTAAGAAATATCTTGCTAGTTTGAAATAGAAGTTTTTAAATTTGCAAAAAGAGAATGAAGTTATACTTAAAGATCACACCCAAATTGATAGTAATCATATGCCATTACTTGATAAGTTTGATGAGTTAAAATAAAACATTCTGAGTTAATCATCGAGTATGAATCATTGAAAGCATCTCACACTGCACTTGAAAATGACTTTAAAATATTTTTTGATGAATCTGAGCATATGGAGCACTATTTAAGAGTAAATAACATTGTTATAGAAAGTGCTAACTTCAGGTTTAAAGCTGAATTGAAAGCACTTGAGAAAAATCTGACTCCACCCACATATGAATAGTTTTTCAATCATGATCCAAAGGCAAACTTTTTGAAACCTAGGAAGTGACATTGTAATTCGAAAAGATTAGTAAATCCTTTTCTTGGAGTTAGATGTTTTTCATGTGGCATGCTAAGACACATCTCACACAATTACACTATTCACTACAGTACAAATTGGGTGTGGAGAAATAAATTGCATGATTCATAGCATAACACACATTCATCGCTTTCGTCTTACTATAAGAAGGGATCCAAATTTGTTTG
Organism: Dendrobium catenatum; assembly: GCF_001605985.2. Classification (NCBI taxonomy): domain Eukaryota; kingdom Viridiplantae; phylum Streptophyta; class Magnoliopsida; order Asparagales; family Orchidaceae; genus Dendrobium; species Dendrobium catenatum. The sequence goes on from NW_021320039.1 coordinate 277,894, forward strand.
AGTTCCTAAATCTAATGTTTGATGTTTTTGTAGTGGAGCTCTCACCAAAGATCTCATGAGAGCATGTGGTAACTGGACAGCGGATGCTCATGACACATGATTGGAGATGCCGATCAATTCGTTTCACTGGAGGCTAGAGTTGGAGGCAAGGTCACTTTTGTTTAAAAACTCTTGCTGATGAGTCTTGGTTGTGGCACAGAAGGTTATATCATGCCAGTTTGAAATCCCTTAAGAGATTAACCCAAAAAGTCCTAGGTAGAGGTGTCCCCAAGCTTATATTTTCCAATGACCACATATGTGATGCCTGCTAACTAGAGAAGTAAGTCTATTCTTCTTTCCATTCCATTAAGAACATTATCAACTCTAGACCTTTAGAAGTCCTTCACATGAATTTTTTTTGGACCCATTAACACTGCCGTCTTATAGGGAAAAGTCTATAGATTTATGATTGTCAATGACTATTCGAATTTCACTTGGACTAAATTTCTGTCGCATACGAGTAATATTTTTATAAGTTTAGATCCTTTTTTGCTTGGATTCAAAAAAAGTTAGGTTTTGAGATCTTGACCATCTATACTGATCATGAGAAAGAGTTTGAAAATTAGAGATTTGGAGACTTTTGTAAGGATAAGGGGATTAGTCATAACTTCTCAGCTCCTAGGACCCCTAAGCAAAATGGGGTAGCTGAAAAGAAGAACATGAACTTAGTTGACGTCATTAGAGCTATTCTTGCTGAGTATTCACTTTTATAATATTTTTGGGCTCAAGCGATAAACACAGCTTATTCTGTGTTGAATAGGGTAAATGTTAGAGCCAAACTTAATAAGACATCCTATGAGATCCTCAAGGGTAGGACACCCAACTTTTCCCACCTCCATGTCTTCGGCTATATTGTTTTCATTCTAAATAATGGGAAGTCACACTTAGACAAGTTTGATCTTAGATCTAATGAAGGAGAGTTCTTAGGATATTTAAGTATGGGGGAATCCTTTAGGGTGTTTAATAAGAGGCATTGGTGGTGGAGGAAATTGAGGATGAAGATGAAGAGATTACTCAAGGAATTGATAATTTGGAGAAGAGGGTAGAGTCTCAAAACACTTAAGAAGTAGGTGAGATTACCCAAGGAGTAGAGAATTCAAATCTAGAGGAAATGGTTGATCCTACACACACTCTGCCGAGAGATTGGAGATATTCTTTGAGTCATCTTAAAGAACTGGTCTTAGGAGACTCTTTTGAAGGTGTTAAAACTAGGCATGGACTTAGAAAGGAACTAAACCACTGTGCCTTTATCTCAATGATTGAACCCATCAATATTAATCAAGCCTTGTCTAATGAGTTTTGGATCTTAGCCATGTAAGAGGAACTAAATCAATTTATTAGGAATGATCTTGTAAAAAGATCAAAGGGACAAAGTGTAGTTGGAACCAAATGGGTCTTTAAGAATAAGATGAATGATTCACGCATGTTGATTAGGAATAAGACAAGATTAGTGGCTAAGGGGTACAACCAAATAGAGGAAATTAATTTTGAGGAGACATTTGCCCCGAGAAGAGGGTAGAGTCTCAAAACACTTAAGGAGTAGGTGAGATTACCCAAGGAGTAGAGAATTTAAATCTAGAGGAAATGGTTGATCCTACACATACTTTGCCGAGAGATTGGAGATATTCTTTGAGTCATCTTAAAGAACTGATCTTAGGAGACTCTTTTGAAGGTGTTAGAACTAGGCATGGACTTACAAAGGAACTAAACCACTCTGCCTTTATCTCAATGATTGAACCCACCAACATTAATCAAGCCTTGTCTAATGAGTTTTGGATCTTAGCCATGTAAGAGAAACTAAATCCATTTATTAGGAATGATCTTGTAAAAAGATCAAAGGGACAAAGTGTAGTTGGAACCAAATGGGTCTTTAAGAATAAGATGAATGATTCTCGCGTGTTGATTAGGAATAAGACAAGAATAGTGGCTAATGGGTACAACCAAATAGAAGAAATTAATTTTGAGGAGACATTTGCCCCCGTAGCTAGATTGGAAGCCATTAGAGTGCTACTAGTCTTTGCCTGTTATAAGGGATACAAGCTTTACCAAATGGACGTTAAGAGTGCCCTTTTAAATAAGATAATAAAAGAGGATGTGTTCGTAGAGCAACCCCCAGGTTTTAAGAGTTCCTAATTTCTAAATCTTATTTTCAAATTAAAATAGGCCTTATATAGATAAAAATAGACACTAAGAGCTTGATATGAGAGGCTTAACATATTTTTACTAAAGAGGGAATTTTTTTAGGGGAGCATAGACACAATCCTTTTTCTGAGGAAAGTAGGAGATGAGTTACTCATTATTTAAATCTATATTAATGATATACTTTTTGTATCTTTTGATAAAAAGTTGTATGATGATTTTTCTAAAATAATGAGTAAGGAGTTTCAGATGAATATGATGAGAGAGTTGTTCTACTTTTTTGGTTTTAACGTAAGACAATTGGATGATGGAACCTTTCTAAATCAATCAAAGTATATAAAAGACATCTTGAAGAAATATGAAATGGGTAAAGCCAAACCAATAAATAGTCCAATGACTTTCAATATTCAATTGGATGAGGACTCAAATGAAAAATCTGTTGATCAAAAGAAGTATAGAAGGATGATTGGATATTTACCTTACTTGACTACTAGCTAACCTGATATAATATTTAGTGTTTGTCTCTGTGATAGATTTCAAGCTGATCCTAAAGAATCCCACCTAATTGCTGCTAAGAGAATTCTTAGATATCTTTTGGGTACTCAAAACTTAAGAATTTAGAATCCTAGGCACAACACTTCTTTTGAGATTATTATATATTTTGATTCTAATTTTATAGGATGTATAGTAGATAAAAAGAGTACTTCAAGGACTTTCCAATTCATAGGACAATATTTAGTCTCATAGTCTAGTAGAAAATAAAACTCTGTTGCACTTTCCACTACAAAAGCTGAGTACATTTCCTTAAGGAGTTGTTATTTGATTGAAGCAATAAATTTTGGATTTAGGATTATCTATATGCATAATTTTAATCCTTTGTGACAACACTAGTGTCATCTATATATCTAAGAATTCTATTCAACATTCAAAGACTAAATATATTGACGTAAGACATCACTTTATAGAGACCATGTGACCAAAGGAGACATTAAGTTACACCATGTGATAACTAAGAATCAATTGGCTATCATCTTTACTAAACCGCTAACGTTTGACACTTTTAGCATCTTAAGGACCAGATTGGGTGTGATTAACATAAATGCATGAACTTCATGTTTATTTAATTCTGAATTTTTTGTTGTTGCTTATTGCTCTTTTATTTGTTTCAGGTTTATTTGTTTTACTTTTTACTTGCTTTTGTTTTTCTGGTTTTATTTCTATTATTTTAGTTTTTCTTCTTTTCTTTGTGATCACTACTAAAATGATTTTTTTTTTTGAGTTTTTATTTTTGAAAATTTGAAGTCAATATTTTACATCTCTAAATAAGTTAAAGGGAGAAACACCGTTGATTTTTTTTCTTCATCTAACCTCCTTTAGTGGTGTATTTTTTTTTAAATAAAAGTCTATCTCAAATTAACAACTGAACTGTGCGATAGAGATTTTTTCTATCTTGCTACAGTAATCTATCATATATATAATCTTCAAAGTCTTTATAATACTTTTAAATTTTTTGTAATCTTTTTGTTACATTTATCATATGAATTTGATTTTATTTTGTATCTTATTCTTCCTTATATTTGAGTGTGAGTTTTTCTTCTCTAATATTTGAAAGATATGCTCATAATTGAGAGTATTTAAGAGTTTTGAAAAGGAATCTAGCTTGCAAAAATGACAAGGGCATAAAATGAGCCCCAAAAAGAAGAAAAATTGAAAAGATGCGTAATGACCGCTAAAAAAATAGAAAGATACGCAAAGTATATCAAAAAATCAAAAGATTCATAAAGTGCGCCAATCAATGGACATGAGGCATAAAATGAGTCGACAAAAGGCAAGCTTGCTTCTTTTTCAAACCTTTAAATCTTAAAAGAATTCATGTGTCACTGGATATTTTTAAAAGACTTGATTTTAAATTTCACGATTATGACAAATTATTTTGGTATTTTATTTTATAAGATACTTTTTTGAAACTAAGTTTTGAATGGATGTCTTTTTCTTATCCAATTGGTTTTTCTAAGTTAAATCTTTTATTTTCGAAAGATAATTTGCCTTAAGAAGGCCTAGCTAGGGCTAACAAAATTGGTTATTCTATCACTTTTTGGATTTCAACGATGTTAACTCATTATTCTTACAAATTTTTAAATTCAATTCCATGGAAAATTTATTATTTTTGTGCTTTAATTAAAAAAAACTTTGCTTTTGTTATTCTTCTTCATCTTGTGTTCTGCTTTTGGTTTTTCCTCCTTTTTGTGATATTAAAAAGGGGAGTAGTGTTTGAGTTATTTGGTCATACTATTTTCACTTATGTTCGTATTTTATTTAGTTTTGATTGTTTGATTATTTTCTATCATAAAAAAGGTGAAGATTATTGCGAATCTAATTTCAAGGAATATAATTTTGATGATAACAAATATTTTTGTCTTTCTACGATTGCCTTGTCTACTAACATTTCTAATCTACAAGATCAAACTGCAAATCAAAGTAGCTTAAGAATTGGGTAGATTAAGACAGAGTCAGTTTGTAATGTACGATAATTATCTTTTATCTTTTCTTTAGTCCATTGTAACATTGTGGGTCCTGATGCTAAATAACCTTGCACACACACACTTGAGAGAAGATTTATGAGTGTTTTATAGTTTTTTTTGTTTTTGATCACATCGGCTGGGATGATCCAAAAATCATCCTGGATGATCCATTAAAAATTAAAAACCTAATTAGGGCATCCTGATTAAGGCAGTTGCAATTAAGAGCATCATCTTGGATGATTTTAGTATCGACCAGGATGATAGGATCAAATCAGAAGGAATCAGCCACCATATCTATTTAGGAATGTTTTATTTTTGGACATCATCCAGGACATCATCTCGGATGATGTAATGCAATTATGCCTAAATTAATCTATTAATTAAGAAAAGCAATTAAGATTTGATTGCTTGATTATATTGGTTTGGAAGACCAGTTCACAAACTTTAGTTCTTTTTGGATGATAAAAAATTGGCCTGGCTCTATTTAGGGCGATGCTCTGGATGATATGAACTGAATTGAACTAATCCTCCAGAATGATTTGTGAAAGTTCGTTCGGGATGTTAAGCCCTATGAACTTAGTCCCAAGCTAACCAAGAGGGGGGGGGTGAATTTGTATTTAAAAAATTCTTAAGACAAAGAAAGAAAATCACAAATCAAATCACACCACAAAAATAAATGCGGAATTTAAAAGTGCGGAAGCAAGAAAAAGAACACAAAAATTTATAGTGGTTCGGTCGACTCGACCTACGTCCACTCCTTGGAGGCACCCTCCAAGTATTGCACTACAAAACGTGACTCTCCTTTAGCCCCCACAGCTAGGCGGAGAAGCCCTCACAAGAAACTCCTTTTTGCCACCCCGGCAAGGCAGAGAACCCACCTCCTTTTGCTTCCTCCTGAAGCTGGCAGAGAACCACAACCAAAAGCAAACTCCTTACCTCTACCGACCCTTCCACAGACGAGAAACTCCAGACGAAAGACAAGTAGAG
>NW_021320039.1:290433-339638 GCF_001605985.2 Dendrobium catenatum
GTCCTGGCCGATCCTGCGATCGTTCAGGACGATATGATCGTATCAATCATCCTTAATTACTCCTTTGATTTCCTGGTCTATTAAGGCATAATTTGGTAATTTCGTCCAGGCCGATCCGGGAATCGTCATGGCCGATAATTTAAAATACACTATGCCTAAACTATCTAAGGTGGCTATCTCTTTCTATTTTGATCTTATCGTCCTGGCCGATACACGTATCGTCCAGGCCGATGGGTTAATGTCGGCTGCCTTAATTAAGAATCCTTAATTAGACTTTCTGTTTTAAGCCGATCGTCCAGGACGATATGAAAATCGGCCTGGCCGATGTGGGTAAAAATAGAAATTCTACGTCTCTCAAGTGTGTGTGTGAAGGGTTACTTAGTATCAGTCTTTTTGGCCATTACAAGTAGTCTCAAAGGTGAAAAATAAAATTACAGACTGACTCAACCCTAACCCTACGCAATCCTAAACTTGGCTTCTTCTTGATCGTCCGATCTTCAATTCCTGAAAAGTTAGAATCAACAAGTAGTCCAAGAGAAAAAGTGTTTGTCAATCATCAAAACATAAGACATGAAAATAGGTTTGCAACAATTTGTAGATTGGCCTTGACGATCAAGTTAATTTTTCTTCATCTAGACATCCATTTAGGGCGATATTATGGATGATACCTATCATTTTGTATTAATTGGCCCAGATGATCAAGTTATTTTTTCGTCATCCAGACATCCATACAGGGCGATGGTCTGGATGATATTCATTGAGTTGAACTAATCGTATAAGATGATATTTGATGATTAGTTTCTAATTAGGGCTAATTTGGAGTCCTTATTTAAAAAGATCTCTTGTTTTTTTCTAGAAAAGATATTATGAGGGTGAATTTGTGAGTGATTTCACAAAGGTTTCTCTAAGCAAGTATTCGAGTCATCTTCTCTGGTCATCATACCTGGGTCTTTGGAGGTTCGAGAGAGATAATCTTCAGTAACTAATCGAGGTTCTCTGCTTGCTTCAGTAGGAAGTAAAAGGAGTTGGGTTCTCTGCCTACTTTTGGAGGAAGAAAAAGGAGCTGGGTTCTCCGCCTCACCGGGGTAGGTGGAAAAAAGTTTTTGTACGGGCTTCTCCGCCTTGCTCTGTGGGAAAAAGGAGAGACACTAAGTTTAGTGCAATACCCGAAGGAGAGGCCTAGGGAGTGGACGTATGTCAAGTTGACTAAACCACTATAAAATCTCGTGTTCTTTCTTATTATACTTCCGCATTTAATTTTTGCACTTTAATTTCTATCGTGATAAAAATCAAGTACTCTATATTTAGTTTTGAAGAGCATAAATCCATAAAGAAGATACTTAGCTTGATTAAGGGCTTTAAAATTTGATTTAAAAAAAAAAAACTAAAGGAAATTAGTAGTAAACATTTTATTAAGATATCAGTCATGACTTTTAAATCCAGATAATATCCCAAATCATATGTCAAAACATCAACTAAGATTGGAAAAATATTCATCTGGTATATGTAGATTTTACACCCATTCACAAATTGCTCGTCTCTTCTCTAAAGTCCAGATGAATAGAGCTTTTAGTTTAAGAAGTTTTCCATTTCCACCATCCTTCAACTCTGAAACATTTCCCCTACAAATCTTCTTTAAGTCCAACCTTACTTTTATATTGTCTTCAAATTTATCTTTAATGTACATAATTGTATTAAATATATTTTCAAAAATATTTTTATCTATATACATCACATCCAAGTTATGTCTGATAAGACTTGTTCTCCAATATGTCTGTTGCAAATCTATTTTCATGACTCATGTTTTGATGATTAATAAACACTGTTGATTCTCTTGGACTGCTTGTTGCTTCTAACTTTTTAGGAATCGAAGATCGGACGAACAAATGAAGCCAGTTCAAGATTGCGTAGGTTTAGGGTTGAGTCAGTCTGTACTTTGTTTTTTCTCTTCTTGAGTCAATTTGTAATGGTCAAAGAGACTGATGCTAAATAACCCTACACACACACACACTTGAGAGACTTAGAATTTCTATTTTTACTCATATCGGCCAGGATGATATTTACATCGTCCTGGACGATCAGGCTTAAAATAGAAAGTCTAAATAAGGATTCTTAATTAAGGCAGCCGTCACTAACAGATCGGCCTGGACGATACGTGTATCAGCCAGGATGATAAGCTCAATACAGAAAGAAGTTGCCGCCATAGACAATTAAGGTATAATGTATTTTTAAATTATCAGCCAGGTCGATCATTGATCGACCTGGACGATATTCACAAATTATGCCTTAATTGATCAGGAAATCAAGGGAGTAATTAAGGATGATTGATACGATCATATCATCCTGGACGATCGCAGGATCGGCCAGGATGATCTTTTCAAAAAACCTTAGTTACTTCAGGACAATAAATATCGGCCAGCTCGAATTCAGGGCAATTCTCTAGACGATTTTTCTCTGATTTTAACTGGTCAGCCAAGACGATCGTGAGATCGGCCTTGACGATCAAGCCAATTATAAATTGTCCAGTTTGCATTCAGGGCGATGCTCTGGCCGATCTTCTGATATTTGTACTGATCGGCCATGCCGATGTCCATATCGGCCTAGATGATATTATCGGCAACTTGCAATTAATGAGCTCCTTTGAAGCTCTTCTATTTAAGAGCTCTTGTTCAAAGTTTTGAAAAACCTTTGGCAGCTGCCTTGACCTGAGAAGGCCTTGAGGAGAGAAAGAGAGAGAGGGAGAGAGAGAGGATCTTGTGAGGGGGAGCTTGTGAGGGGATTCACAAGGGTTGCTTCAAGGATCGCTCTGCTTCTTCTTCATCTAGAAATTCTCATCCGTAGAAGGGTCGGTTGTGGTAAGGAGTTAGCTTTTGGTTGTGGTTCTCTGCTAGCTTCAGGAGGAAGCAAAAGGAGATAGGTTTTCTGCCTTGCCGGGGTGGCAAAAAGGAGGTTCTTGTAAAAGCTTCTCCGCCTAGCTGTGGGGGCTAAAGGAGAGTCACGTTTGTAGTGCAATGCTCGAAGGGCGCCTCAGGGGAGTGGACGTAAGTCGAGTTAACCGACCACTATAAATTTCAGTGTTCTTGTTTTCTTGCTTCCGCATTTTAATTTCCACATTTATTTTTCTCGTGGTGTGATTTTGATTTATGTGATTTTTGTTCTTTGTGAAAAGAATTTTTTAAAATACCAATTCACCCCCCCTCTTGGTTAGCTTGGGACTAAGTTCATAGGGCTTAACATCTCTAACGAACTTTCAATGTCAATGGACAAAAATATTTTTCTTGGTCTAATTGTAGTTGACACCATACCCTGGTAATTTTTAATCAGCTAATGTTGGAGAATCAATTATCATGGGCATGAACCTTATTCTTTCAAATCTTTCTTCACTTGTTAGTCTAGGAGGAGACTGTGACATCACCATTTTTTTAGTAAAGGCATCCTTATTTCACTTGAAAGGATGACCTATAGGTAAGAACATGTGGTGACATTAGAACCAAGTATTCTTCCCTCCATGTTTTAAAGTGAATAAATTTATCAAGTCCATACAATATGGATAAGCTAACTTGCAAAAGTGTTCCAACCTGAAAGCATACTGACGCAAGAAAGTCATCAATTGTCTAAAGTAATGTTGCCCCCATTATGAAGGTTTTTTTGGTGGAGATATCATATGTACTTACTTCTTCATATAATAAATTAAAATCATCAATTAATGGTTATAAAAAATACATCAATTTTTACTTTGGGATTATGTAAGCAGTAGACATATACAACTCTAGAGGAAGATTGTTAAGTGATGAGTATCATGGGCCAGCATGAATAAGGTAAAAAATACTGGCTAAATTCAGTAAAATCATCTACATATAAACCTAATCTTATATTTCTTGATTCTATGATGAAGGTAGATGTGTATGATCAAATTTTTTCTAGGACTGCTTCTAATAGATGGTTAACAACACCTTATGAGATGTGTTCATTCTTCCATCTCATATATGCAACATATCTCATGGATGTATATAGCCATTGTAGTATAAAAATTATGGGTTAGTAAAACATCATATTGGCTGATACATCTTAAAAGTTAGTGAGGGTTGTTAAACCTTTATGAACTAGCTCGAGGCTAACCAAAAGGGGGTGAATTAGTTATTTTATAAATAAATAAATAAATAATAAAATATTTTGGAAATATTTTTGAATATTTTAAAATAAAGAATTTTATCTCACAATATGGAAGCAAAACTACTTTCATAATAATTAAAATCAAAGATTTCAAAAACATAACAAATCACAGGAAAATGCAGAAATCAAATGCAAAAAAGTAAATAGAAAGAATGCACTAGAATTATAGTGGTTTAGTCAACTTAACCTACATTCACTCCCACAAACCTCCTTTCTAAGTATTACACTAAATGTAGTCTCTCCTTTTTCCCTCATAATAAGGCAGAGAAGCCCTTACAAATTATTTCCACATACCTGGTGAGGCAGAGTACCATGAATCCTTTTACTCTCTCCTAGAGTAGGCAGAGAACCTGAAAATCCTTTTACTCCCTCCTGGAGTAGGCAGAGAATCTAAAAATCCTTTTACTCCCTCCTCGAGTAGGAAGAGAACCTGGGAATCCTTTTTCACCCACATGATGAAGATAGAGAACTTGGATCTAATGCTAATGAAAGTTTCCCCACAATCACAAAGGAATTAAGGAAGAATCTTGAAGAAGATGGTGGAAACCTTGCTTGGAGAAACCTTTGGGAATCCCACATAACTCACTATTACAAGAATCTCTCCATTTCTTCTCTCCCAATGCCCTCTCTCTCTTCCTTCTCTAAGCTCTCTCTCATATTAACTCGATAGAAAAATTTCTCAAAAGATAATATGAGATATAAAATAGAGAGCCTCCAAAAAAAGCCCTAAATTTTAATTTTCCATCAAAGACCATAAGTACAATCCAGAGATCATCTTATAATTAGCATTGCCCTGTACGATCAGTATTTATATAGATCATCCACTATGATTCTGTGATCATCCGAGATGATTTGTTCAAAAGATTATATTGATCATCTAGTATGCTATGGGAGGATGGGCGATGATTTACATATCGTCCCGTGCATCCCACATGAAGTCCAATATAATCTCCTATATGATTACAAGAAAATTATGGTTTTTGTCTTGGACAATGGAAGGTCGTCCCATAAAATACAAAAGATTGTCAAGTACGATCCTTGTAGATCATCTTATACAATCTGATCGATCAATCTAATCATAACTACTCCCCTAATCACAGAATTAATTTAGGTATAATTGTCATAAATCATCCAGGATGATATATATTTTCTTGTTATATTAGAATAAAATTTTAATATTATAATATTGCCTAAATTATGATTGGCAACTAATTTCATGTTTATAACAGATTATCTTATATGATATGAATCATCGTGTATGATTATTTAATCAATCTTACTGAATAAAGGGTGCCCTATTTATGATTTTTTGTATAACTAATAATCTAGTATGATTTATATCGTACTATATAATTAGTTAAAAAATCTATTTTTCTCCTAACCCACTAACTCACCCCCTTTATTATGTGTGTGCAAGGTTACTTAGCTTGTGGTCCACCAGTTACATGACCTTACTCAAGAAAGATAAAAAGTATATTGAAACTAAAATTATATAGATACTCAATCCTAGTCTACCCAATCTTGAGCTTATTTGCATCGCAAGTGAACTTCTAGACCTAAAAGGTTAGTGACCAAGGCAAAAAATAAATAAATAAACAATAATAGCAGTAGTAAAGAAGCAATAATGTTTATTATCATCAAAATCATAGTACTTGGGCCCATATTTACAACAATCTTTCCTTTTTTTATGATCAAAAATATTATTGTTAAAATTTTTCAAATCCCTTTGACATTCTCTAAAACTTCCCCATAGATGAAAAAAGTTTGAAAGTAAGGAGAGTTAAAAAATTTGTTTTTATATTTTTTAAATTTAAGAAAAATGTCAAATATAAGTAAAATAAAAAATAAGTAAATAGAAAATAAACTAATTTTACTAAAATATAAGAAGAAAATAACACACTACACCCCCTTTTGACATCAAAAAAAGGAGGAAAAAGAAAAACACTAAATAGAACTAAGTACATAACAAAGTATGGAAATAAAAAATAATACAAACAAAGAAATAAAAGCAATGAACAAACTAAAAAAAGGAAGAATTCTGATCAGGTGGAGGTGGTGACTGAAAGATGCGGTGAGGAGGGGAAAGTTGCTCTCCAATCCATGACATATATTGGTCATGTTGCTGCTACTGTGTTACGATTATTTGCATGCTATTGCTACTGCTCAGCTATGTAGATTTCAAATCTATCCTCCCATTGATTAAACCTCTAAACTAGCTGATCAATCTGAGACTGCTGGTGGATAGTGCCAGGTGCAGGAATAGGTCCTTCCTCTTCAGCCACAAGCTCTTCGTACACAAGGTGATAATGAGTATTATGGAAGACATGGAAAGTGCTATTAGAATATAATACAAGGAGGTGATCCAGTGGAGTAGAGATTTGAAGATTGTATTTTGTCTTAAGGACATAGTCAATGAGATGTCCTAAAGCTAGATTGGGCTTTATTTTGTAGCCTGGATCCCCAATGAAGGTTAAATGTTTAATGTAGCAAATGATAAGATCAGCTGCATTAAAATCAAGGCTAGACATGATGTAGTAAGTGGTGAATGAAAGAATAGGAGTAATATGAATCTGATTCCCAGCTTTAGGAATATATTGTGTTGTGAAGAATGTGTTGGATGGTTAAGGCATTTTTAATAAGGTGTTGACTATGGATTCATGATAGTGAACATTGGTTTTCCTAAGAATTTTATTAGTAGGGGTCCAATTAAAGTTAGGATTAGAAGCTAAGATATATATTTTGTCTTTAGTAGTGGATAAGTGATGAAATTCATGGAAATCCTAATAGGTTATCTCTACATGCCTTCTATTCATATAATTGTAGAGTAGTAAAATCAGCATCAAGGAAAAGGCTTGTAAAGAATTTGAATAGCATTTTAGTGCTGAAAGGAAAGGAAAGGGTAAGAATAAATTGAAGAGTTGTGTGAATGAATAGATCTAGTGCCTAAAAGTTCAGTATTTGATTGACAATCATGGAAGGGTTGATACCAGTAATTTTATAGCGATTATTGGCCACTTCATCAAATTCCTCAGGGAATCAAGGATTAATAGGATACATGGAAGAGCTTCTTATAAATGTTATGGATCTTTCCCATCATCCATTGTAAGAGTATGAGTTCAAGAGGGAAGAAGAAAGAATTGGAAGGGTGTGAAGAAAAAGAAGAAAACCATCCATTTATAAAGAAATTATTAAATCATACAGAATGATTTTTAGATCATCCTGGATGATCGGGTGTAATCAATTCATCTAAATTATTTGTCAAAAATTTGGTCATATCGTATCGCATAATCAATTATCATACTCGATGATTAGACACATAGTGGTTATCTCGATGAGTCAACCTGTATGACCATTAACTAAGTAGAACGTACAGTACGAATGCATGGATCATACTAGCCAATGTGCTATAGAGGATCATACCAAATGCATTTAATCATCCAATGATTTATGCCATGTGGATATTATGGTACGATGGTGTAATCGTATAAGATGATCACCAATAATTAATCAATTTAAGCCGTTGGATGTGTTGTATATGGGATTAGAGTTTTTGTTAAGATCATTGCGGATGATGTGAACAAAAGTTAAAGAATTTAGGAGATGAAATGTGATGATCAGGAGGGTTTCAAAATAAAAATTAAAATACAAAAAATATAAAATAAAACAAGATTAAACCAAAAAATGTCATAAATCAAAATCAAAACACTTATTTTAAAATCAATTAACTCCAATAAATGATAAATTTACCTTATTATTAAATTTAAAAACCAATAAGAAATGAATTGACAACGTTAAAATCCAAAAAGGTTAGAAAATCAATTTTTTTAACCATAGCTCATACTCCTTACAGGTCAAATTTCTTTTTAAAAAAAAATCTAATTTTGAAAAAAAATGAAATAGGAATTGTGATCATTTCAAACTTTGTTTCAAAAAAATATCTGATAGAACAATATTGCAAAGTAATGAATCAGGAATCATGATTTTCAATTTTAAGTATTTAAAGATATCAAGTGGCAGATGGATTCTTCTAAGATTTAAAGATTTCAAAGAGAAGAAAGCTTATTTCTTTGTGTGATTATTTTGTGCCTCGTTTTTAGTTATTTAGCACACTTTGTGTATCTTTTGAGTTTTGATATGCTTTTTGTATCTTGTAATTATTTGGCAGTCATTGCATATTATTATATTTTTTTCTCATTTTGTACCTCTTATCATTTTTACAAGCTTACTTCCTTTTAAAACCTTTAAAGACTCTCAGTTGTATTATTATCTTCCAGATATAAGAGAAAAAACTCACTCTCTAATATAAGTAAGAGTAAACCACAAAATAGAATCATATCCATATGATAAATGTAATAACCTAATTAAGAAAACATAAAATTGATTCATTGACTTATAATAATATTCATATGAGATAGATTATTGTATGAAGAATAAATAGATCTCTATTTCAAAGTCCAACTTTTTATTTGAAATAGATTTTGATTCAAAAGAAATTACTCCGCTAAAGGGGTTAGAGGAAGAGAGATAGACATCAATGTTTCTTCTTTTAACTGTTTTAGGGAAGTCAATCACAGCTAACATGTTTTTAAATAAAAATAAGGAAAATTCAATATTTGAAGTGAGCAGTGATCTGATTCTTAAAAACATTGAAAGAAGGTAACATAAAGACAAAACAGAATAAAAAACACATTAAATAAAACATATAAATTAAATAGTGAAAAATAGAAATAGAAAGCATCAATTTCAATCCTGAATATCTATGACACCTAATTTGATTCTTAAAATGCTAAAAGTTTCGAAGGCCAGTAGTTTTGTAAAGATATCACCAAGTTAATTTTTAGTAGTCATATGGTGTAGCTTTATGACTCCTTTGTTAATATGGTCTCTAATGAAATGATGGTTTATCTCAATATTTATTTTTCCTGGAGTGTTGGATTGGATTCTATGAAATATAGATGGCACTAGTATTATCACATATGATTGAAATTATGTCTAAAAGTAATCTTAAATCCAAAATTTATTACTTTAACCAAAGGACATGGACCACACAACCTCCTAAGGCTATGTATTCAGCTTTAATAGTGGACAGTGCAACTGAGTTTTATTTTCAACTATATCAAGATACTAAAGATTTTCCTATAAATTGACATGTTCTAGAAGTTCTTTTTTTATCAATCATGTATCTTATAAAATCTAAGTAAAAGTATCCTATGATCTTAAAGGAAGTGTTACGCCTAGGATACCCAATTTATAAGATTTTGGTTCTTAAGAGATATCTAAAAATTTTCTTAAATGTAGTCAGGTGGGACTCTTTTGGATCAGCTTAAAATCTTTCCCAAAGGTAAACACTAAAAATAATATTAGGTCTACTAACAGTTAAGTAAAGGAGTGATCCAGTTATTCCTCTATATTTTTTTTATCATCTATTTTTTTATTTGAGTTTTTATATAATTGAAAAATGGAGCTCATGGGAGTATTTATTGGTTTGTCCTTATCCATTTCATATTTTTTAAGGTTGTCTTTAATGTATTTTAATTGACTAAGAAAAGTTCTATCATTCATCTGCCTTAGGCTAAATCCAAGAAAGTATGCGAATTCTCTCATCATACTCATTTCAAACTCCTTACCATTATTTTTAAAAATTTATCATATAGATTTTTATTAGAAGAACCAAATAGAATATCATCAACATAAATTTGGACAATGAGTAGTTCATCTCCTACCTTTTTTCAAAACTAGGGTGGTGTCTACGCTCCCCTTAATAAAGGTTCTCTCTAGTAGGATTGTGCGTAGCCTTTCATACCATGCTCTGGGTGTCTTCTTTAGTCCATATAATGCCTTATTTTTAATTTGAACACATGATTAGGAAATTGTGAATTTTTAAATATTGGCGATTGTCAAACATATCTTCTTTTATTACCCCATTTAGAAAGGCACTTTTGACATCTATTTGATACATTTTAAATCCCTTGAAGCAAGCAAAAGTAGTAGCACTCTAATTGCTTCTAATCTTGCTACAAGGATAAATGTCTCTTCAAAATCAATCTTTTCTATATGTTTATACCCCTTAGCGACTAATCTTGATTTATTTCTAACCACAACAAAAAAATCATTCATTTTCTTGTTGAAAACCCATTTAGTTATAACCACACTTTGGTCCTTAGGTCTTTCAAGAAATTCCCAAACATTATTCCTAAAAAATTAATTTAACACTTCTTGTATGGCTAGGAATTTCATCAAATATGGCTTGATTTTTGTTAGTGGTTTTAGTCATTAAAATTAAGGTAGAGTGGCTTACTTCTTTTCTAAGTCCATGCCTAGTTCTAGCCCTATTAAATGGGTATCCTGAGATCAGTTCTTTAGGATAACTTAAATTATATCTTAGTTCTCTAAGCAATGTATTTTGAAGTTCTACCCTTTTCTCTAGATTTATAGATTCTAATCCTTGGGTAATTTCTATAGCCTCTTCTTCTGCTATCTTAGACCCTCTAGAATTATCATAATCATTAAAAATAACATGAGTGGTCTCCTTTACTACCAGTGTTTTTTTTATTAAAAACTTCATAAGATTTCCCAACATTTGAGTAACCTAGGAATACTCCTTCATCAGAGTTGGGGTCAAATTTTCATAGTAGAGATTTCTTATTATTCAAAATGAACACTTTACATCTTAATACATGAAGGTGAGAGAGATTGGGTGTCCTACCCTTAGGGATTTTATAGGGTGTCTTATTCATATGGGATTTAATAATAACCTTATTCATAACATAATAGGTTGTATTCAATGCTTCTGCCAAAAAATATTTAGGTAGTGAGTATTCAGCTAACATAGCTCTAGTAGATTTTATCAAGGTCCTATTCTTTCTCTCAGCTATCTCATTTTGCTGAGGGGTTCTAGCAGATAAAAATATATGATCTATCCCTTGCTTGTTATAGTAGATTTCAAATTTCTCATTTTCAAATTCTCTACTATAGCTATGAATGGTTAGAATTTCATAACCTAGCTTCCTTTAAATTTAAGTGAAGAATTTCCTAAATTTCTTGAATAATTCACTTTTATGAGAAAGGAATCTAACCCAAGTGAACCTTGAATAATCATCAATAATTGCATACCCAAAGACTTTCCCTCCTAGGCTTACAGTGCTGATAAATCCAAAGAGATCCATGTAAAGGACTTCTAAGGGTTTACTAGTGTGAATATCCTTAATTGAGTGGAAGAAGAATTTTACTTGCTTTTCTAACTGACAGACTTCACATAGGTGGTCCTTCATGAACTCTAATTAGGGTATGCCTCTCACTAAGTCTTTTTGGGTTATTTTTCTAAGATTTTTCATGCTTGTATTATAAAATCTCTTATATCATTACAAGGTTAAATCAAGCATGTAAATATTACTAATTATATTTTCTTACAGTATAATATTTCTATTTAAGCTAATCATGTAGATGGTAGACAAAAAGTTAATATAAATCATTTATCATAAATCTGACTTATGCTATGCAGGTAATGTTTTAAACCATCTACCAATAAAATAGTTTCAATAATAAAATTTTCTAGTTGCTAATTATACATGATCCCACCACTCTCCTGATGGTGTTATCTCTAAGTGTCACCTTACCTCCTACCCTAGCCTCCACCTAAATGAATTGATTTGAATCTCTAATCATTTGCCTTAAACATCTACTTCTCAGGTACGACATGCTCTCACGAGGCCTTTTATGATATCACACCTACAAAACCATCAAATGTTAGATTTGGGAATCCAAATAAATTTGGGTCCTATCTTATGGAAAAAAGTATGAAATAAAAGCATGCTATGATGTGAATTTTAAAATTTTGGTCTCCCCACCAAATGTATTCTTTGGTGAATGGTGCAAGCATGGGAGATATTTCCTAGCATGCCACAAGAAAAACATCTAAAATCAAGAAAAGGATTTACTAATTAATTTGGGTCATGATGCATCTTCCTATGTTTAAATGATGCATGCTTTGATTATAATTTTTGAAACTCTTCAAATAATTGTGATTTTTATTTTCCTTAAAAGTATTGAATTCAACTTGTAAGACCTTATTTTAACTTTTAAGAATTGAATTTTCTACTTTTAATGCATATTCCATATTATCTAATTGAGATTCAAGAGTTTTTAATTCCTTGAATGCATTTTTTAATTGAACATGAGATATTTTCAAGGAATCATGCTTAGCAATTAATTTTGAATGCTTCTTGTTTAAAATATCAAATTCATCTAACAAAACCATTTGATTACTATATAGAGTGGAATGATCTTTCCAAAGGCATTCATATTCTATAAAATTGTTAAATCAAATTTTAAGGTTGGCATGTAATTTTTTAAGCTTCTTATATGCAGTATGATTTTTTTTATAAACTTTGCATAATTGATAATAGGTAAGCTCATATACTTTATCTTAATCAGAATTATCAAGATGATCATCTTCCATTAAGCATTGGCTAGTTACCTCCCCTTATGCATTAGTTTTAGAAGAGTACATTTATGTTGAGTCTGCCTAGAAAGCTTTTTGAGTCCTTTGCTTACCCTTCTTGAATTTTGGTTTTTCTTAACCCTTCTCCTTACTTCACTGAGTTATAAGAGTTTGGAAATAAGACTTCATGGGTCCTGGCTTCCTGCATTCAAAAAAATATAACATCATAAGAAATTTTAGAATTTTTATCATTCTTACCATTATTCCATTGTTCATGAACTTTTTATTTTTTCTTTAAAAAGCTCTTGAATTGCTTAGTTATCAGTGCAATATCATCATCATCTTGTCTAGAAGAGTCACAATCAGAATCATTAGCCTTTAAGGCTATATTTTTCTCTTTTCTATTTTCACCTACATCAAGCTGTCTTTGACTCACTCCTTGCTCGTAGGCAATGAGTGCCCCAAGTAAGTTATCAATTAAATAAATATTTACATTTTTAGATTCAATAGTGATAGTGATTTTGTATCATAGGAAGAAGGTAAACAACATAAAATCTTGTTAACTTTTTCATAGTTATTTTCTCATTTATGTTTAGGGTTTTCTCTATTTCCTGCAAGACTTGGAATTTTTCTTGTCTGTTGGTTTTTTTTAGTGGTTGTGATTTGGGTCAGTGGGACTTCTCCAGGTCTCCTATGTTGTTTCTCCTTATAGTGATTGAAATTGCAATAAGTTATTGTGGCCCAGGGTGATGGACTTTTATTGTTTGCTCTGGTATCTTATGGGTTGTGGTTGGATGGTTGTTTTCAGGTTACCTGATAATAATTTACCTAAATTTTCTTTGCTTTTCAATATCTCTTTTCTGGATGGGTATGGTTCCCCAACCCATTTTCAGCTGGTTTTGTGTTCCTCTATTGGGATTAAGGGAGTCAGGTTAATTGCTTCAATTATTGTTTTGGCTTATCTTACTATGGAGGTGATCATGGATGGCAACCAATTTTGTTTTATTATGGATTATACTGATGTGGTTTTTAAATTGGATGGTGGTTTCTTGGTTTGGTTAGCCAATAAGGTTTAGTCTCTTATTATTTTTCTCTTATTTCTCACTTTTTAGCATAAGTTATTGTACTCTTGGAATTTTTACACTATTACATTTGTTGGTTATCACCCTTTTGTACAAGTCTCTCTTAGTGCAGATGTACATGGTGGTGACTATCTAGAGCATGAGCTGGATAGGATGCTAGGGCGCCAATCCTTTTTTTGCTAATTTCATCAATTTTGGGTGCTCGTTCTAGTGCATCGTAGAATGAACCTAGGTTTTCTTGTATTTTTTTCATTGTAGGGAACTCGAGCTCTTAGTTTTTTTTTTATTTGGTTACTCTTTTGATCATTATTGAGCTTGAGGTCCCTTTAAGAACTTTGTACTAATTTTCTTTATTAACACGTAGCCCACATTATTGATTTCCCCTTAAAAAAACTAAGGCATGTAGGGAAGTAACAATTTGAGTGAATCTAGTATACATTTCAGAAATAGATTCACTAGCTTTCATGTAAAAATTTTCATAATCATTAATTAGATTATTTCACTTCCTTTGTTTATTCATATGTTATGCAGAGCTTATCACATATCTCCTTACCATTAGTGCAAGTGGAAACACACATGTAATCTTTAGATTTTAAAGTACAAAAAAAAAGTTCAAATATTTGGCATTCAGTTGGGCTAAATTTCTATTATTTGTTCTCCATTCAAAAAAAAAGGTATTTAAATTTTAATGTCATTTACTAAACATGAAGGTGCAGAATATCCTTCCTGAACTAACATCCACAAGCAATAATCTATTGATAGTAAAATGGTAGACATACAAATTTTCTAAAAATCAAAAGAAATATTATCAATAAAGGTGGTCGAGTGATTGAATATTCTTTCGCAGTATTATAATTACCAAAGTTAGCCATATATCTTTTTTCCAAAGTTTTTTAAAATTTAATTTATGAATCCCACTCTGATACCACTTGAAAGTTTGTGAAGGTTGCTAAACCATTATGAACTAGCCCAAGGCTAACCAAGATGGGGGGTGATTGGGTTATTTTAAAAAATTTCTTAAGGTAATAAGAAAATCATTTTGAAATCTTTTTAAATATTTTAAAACAAATAATTTTATCCCATAATGTGTTAGCAAAACTACTTTCACAATAACTAAAATCAAAGATTTCAATATATAACAAATCGTAAAAAAAGGTAGAAATCAAATGTTGAAAAGTAAATAGAAAGAATGCATCTGAATTATAGTGGTTTGATCAACTTGACCTATGTCAACTCCCTAGAAACCTCATTTCTAGGTATTGCACTAAAGTAGTGTCTCTCCTTGTTTCCCTAGAGCAAGGCGGAGAAGCCCTTACAAAATCTTTCCACTAACCCGATGAGATAGAGTACTTTGAATCCTTTTAATAACTCCTAGAGTAGACAGAGAACCTAGAAATCCTTTTACTCCCACCTAGAGTAGGTAGAGAACCTGGAAATTCTTTTACTCCTTCATAGAGTATGTAGAGAACCTTGGAATCCTTTTACTCCCTCCTAAAGTAGGTAGAGAACTTGAGATTCCATTTTTACCCTCCTGGTGAAGGCATAGAACCTTAATCTGATGCTTATGAAAGTCTCCCTAGAGCCATCAAGGAACTAAGGAACAAGCTTGAAGAAGATGGTGGAAACCTTACTTGGAGAAACCTTTATGAATCCCTCACAACTCACCCTCATAAGGATCTCTCCATTTCTTCTCTCTCAAATCTCTCTTTATCTTCCTCTCTAAGCTCACTCTTAGATCAACTCAACAATAAAAGATTTCTCAAAAGATAATATGAAAGATTAAATATAAAGCCTCTAAAAGAAGCCCTAATTTTTAATTTATCATCAAAGATTGTCCAGTATTATCCTAAAATCATCTTGTATGATTATTACAAAATAGCCTATTTTGCCAGTACGATCAACATTATCATGTATGATCTATTCAAGTATTTATATAGATTATCCAGTATGATTTTATAATTATCCAGGAAGATTAGTTCAAGATATTATATTGATCATCCAGTATGCTATGGGAAGATGGTCGACGATTTACATATCATCCCGTGTATCCCTTTGGATGTCCAACACAATCTCATGTATAATTAAAAAAGATTATGGATTTCATCTTGGATTAATGGGGATCACCCCATAAAATATTATAGATCATCTAGTATGATTATCATTGATCATCCAGTATGATTTGTTAGAGCAATCTAACCATAATTAGTCACCTAATTACATGATCAATTTTGGCATATTTTTCATAAATCATCCAGGATGATGTATATCATTCTGTACGATTAGAACAAAATTTAAAGATTAAAATTTTGACTAAATTATAATGGGTGGTTACTTTTCATGTCTATAACAGATCATGTTATATGATCTGAATCATCTAATAAGATTAGCTAATCACTCTTACTTAATAAAGGGTGCCATAATTAGGGTTTTCTATATTACTAATCGTCTAGTATAATTTACATTGTATTATATGATTAGTTCAAAAATACTTTTTTCTCATAACTCGCTAACTCACCCCCTTGATTGTGTGTGTGTAAAGTTACTTATCTTGGGGTCCACCATATACATGACTTGACTCAAGAAAGATAAAAGTATATTTAAATTGAAATTATAGATAGACTCATCCCTAGTCTACCTGATTTTAAGCTTATTTATGTAAAGTCCAGATAGGTTGTTAAGCCTATGCTAATGTCCCAAGGCTAACCACGAGGAGGGGTGAATTAGTAATTTTAAAAACCTCTTGAAAATTTTTATAGAAAACTGAATATTAAGAATTACACAACTTAATTTTATATTGAAATATGCTTTTCAGCCACAATAATAAAATTACAAAAATAAATTGACACACAGATTTATAGTGGTTCAGCCAACAAGACCTTTTTCCGCTCCTTGAAGACTCCCTCTTCAGATATTGCACTATTATCAAAAGTGACTCTCTTTTTGCTCCCACAGCAAAGCAGAGAAGCCTTCACAATTTTCCTCTCTTTCACCAATCCCTAGTGCGGAAGAGAACCATTATCCTTTCATACCCTCCAAGAGTCGATAGAGAATCGGCATCCTTTCACACCCTCCAAGTGTCGACAGAGAATCGACATCCATTCACACCCTCCAAGTGTCGACAGAGAACCATATCTTCTTCAAAGATATTCTCTCGAGCAACTAAAAAGAAGAAATGAAGAGTAGTAACCAAAAACTAAAAGAGATTCTTACTTTTGAGTAACCTTTTGATTCCTTCACACTCCACTTGCAAGAACTCTCTCTCAAACACTATCCCATAAACACTCTTCACTTGATCTTAAAAAATTATAAAGAATAACTCTTTTCACGTCAGTTTTAATGAACTTTTTGTATAAAAGACACAAAAAATCATCAAAAAAATTGAAAAAATTCAATTTTGAGCATGTACGATCGTACTTCATATGTACCAACAGCTCAAAAACTTCTAAGTACGAAATCATACAAAATATTTTCATACACGCTAATCATCCAATATGAATCCAGTTTATACTATATAAACTGTAAGAAATTTTTTTTATTCGTCGAGACAAAAGGATCCCTACATTTCATCTAGATGTCGTCTGTTCAAATATGGAATTTTACAATATAATCCATTCAGAAAAAATTTGGCATTCATCCGAACAAAAAGGGACCCATCAAATTCGTACTCTAGACATCGTCTATACAAACATGGCATCATATAGAATGAATATGGCAAAAAGGGACCCATCAAATTCATACTTTGGACATCGTCTGTATGAATATGGCATTGTACAGTACAGCCAGTTTAGAAAATTTTGGTGTTCATCTAGATAAAAAGGAACCCATCCAATTTGTACTCTAGACGTCATTTGTATGAACATATCATCATATATTATGATCAGTTAAGAAAAAGTTTTGAATTCGTTAGAATGAAAAGGGACCTGTCCAATTCATACTCTGAACATCATTTGTATGAAGAACCCTTAGTACAGTATGATCAGTACTTAGAAAAATTTTCTTCCTACCGTTCATTAAACTGCTTGCAAGGGAAAATAACTGAACAAATCATCCCTTATAAAATGAATTCATATAGTATGATTAGTTTAAAATATTACAATTTTTAAACACTCCCCAGTTTATGTGTACATAATTACTCAATTACAATCACACTCTCTCAGACTCAATAAAATGAAAAATATAGACTCCATTTATAATGAATCCTAATCTAATCTAATTTGAAGTCTTCAACAATCTGGATTATGTTTTTTCTAAAATATTAGTACACACAAAAAACAAAAGCAATACATCCAAAATATGTTAGGAGAAAAGTAAGTAAAATATTAATATTTGGAATCATCAAAAACATACATGTTGCAAGAATCTCAACAATAAAAAAACTAAATTGCAACAATCTCACCCTATTTTATGATGGAAAAATAATTATTATTTTAGTTAACATTTATACCCTAAATTTCTCCTTAGCTCCCCTAAAAGAATGAACATTTGAATATAGAAAGATTCCATAAATAGAACACACACAAAAAAAAGTTTAAATTTTTTCAAAAACACAAACACAAATAACAAAATACAAAAACACAAACAAAAAAAATACACAAATAAAAATCACAAATAATATGATTACTCCCCCTTTTGATAACAACAAAAAGGGAAAAATAAAATTTAAATAAAAAATGTCAAATGAGAAACTGAAAGAATTTATCTTGAAAGTGATTGTAATATAATTTCACTAACAAGGTTAATTACATAATATGAGAAGAAAGACTAAAAAATTTTTAATTAAAGAACAACTTAGCTAAGAAAAGATAATCAAGATCATGATGCATTCTAGATAATTAGATAAGGAAGATTATTGCAAAAGTGATGAAATGAAGATTAATTAATTTCAATATAAAATATAATTAAAAATTAGATTGATTTGAATTAAAGATTAAACGATAGAGGAAAGAACATTAAAATTTAATTGGTGATATTGCGCATCTTTTCAAAGATTTGTGGCAGACTTTGTGCATCTTTTTCTATTTAGACTAATTTTATTCCTCTTTTCATTTTACGAACAATTGCGTATTGTCTCTTTTCATTTTACGAACAATTGCGTATTGTTTTTATTTTTTTACACATTGTATATTTCTTATATATATATATATATATTATTTGATCTTTCCAAAATCATTAATCTAAAATTAAACTTCTCTAATAATAATAAAATATATTGAAAAAGAAATAAAATAACAGGACATCAAAATTATAATAAAAATATTCAAATTATGTTTGCCTAGAAAGAACATGAAATTGAAATGCTTAACTTAATTAAGTATAAGTTAATGTAATTTTTTTGAAAAACTAAATTTAAAATAAAATTAATTTTGTAATGCATGTTAATTTATTGCACATTTTTTTATCAATTAAAACTGGCTTTTCATATAAAAATACTCTCATTTCAAAAATAAGTACAACAAATTCACAAAACATAACAGCTTTTATTGATATCAATTAAAATGATGGATACAATTAGCGCATTAATATCAATAAGATAGTATTCAAACATCAAAACTTAAAACATCACAACACTAAAGCAAGTACTACAACATATACAAAAAAATACATCATCACATCACGTTACATCACAAAGATAAACACATCACAAGTAAAGGACTAACAGAGGTAACGACAAAGAAGTATATTTACAACTCAGAAGGGCCCTGATCTGGAGGAGGAGGCTGGTTGAAGACTGAGAAATAGCTATTCATCATAGATATATTCGAGTTCACCAAGTCAAGCTGACTTTGGATCCACCCATGTCTTCTTGGTACCTTGCATCCTGCTAGTTTAGATGAGTTTGAATTTGATTAAAACGTTGATCAAAATGAATCTCCAATCGATCAAAATGTTGGACCATTTCTTGAGAATAACTTTGATCAGGTCCCTGACCAGGTGTAGATTCTCCCCTTCTCCCTTAGTATCCTCACTAGGGCTCTCATTTCTCCCAAATAGAGATCGAAAAGAAGCATTGATGAAAAAGATTGGAATTTCAGTGAGAGGATCAGGATGAATAATGTGGTACTTCTTGTCTAAAATTTATGTCATTAAGTGTCTTAGAGTAATATTTTTCTTCCTCTTATGATGAGGAAGCCCAATTTCAGAAATGTTGTGTATGTAACAGTGGATAGAAGAAGAATTATATTTATCCAATCACAAGCCTTAGGAATGATTGAAGTTCTTAAGATATGATGGATGACCCTGACATTTTGATTCAATGTATAGACTCTTGCTAAGTGACATATTGATTTTTACCTCTAAGATTTTTATTGATCTCAGATCAGTCATAATCAGATTTAGAGGTCAACGTGTGTGCTCTAGTCCCACGAGTCCTTAAGTGAAGAAAAGCTCCTAAATCTTCCTTAGTGATTTCCACATGCTGCTTTTTGACAAAAGAAATTATCCTAGTTTCATCCTCATTAAATCTCATGTTTGCTAGGAAACAGTGAAAAGTCTCTCTGTGGTAAGCGTAGAACAAAGTTAAAATGAAAGAGAACTGGGTTGAAGCAAAGAAAGGTATGACAGAAAAATGAATTTCATCTTGAATGAGGAGTCTAAAAGGAGTGATTTTGGCAGCTATATACCAATAAAATGCATCTTCATTATCTGTAGACTAGAAGTTATCATCCCCACCCCTAGAATACGATCCCTTAGTAACTCGAGAACGCTTTCTAGAGCTTCACATTCCTAGGTTGGAGCCACTAGAAGGATTCAAGAAGGGTTTGGATGTGAATGAAAATCATTTCAATGGCCCTCCTATTTAAAGAAAAATGACCCATCTTACAGTACCAAAATGGCTTCGTACGTATGATCGTGAGATCGTATGGGATAAAAAAAACTTCATGTGGATGAATAATAATGTCCAAAATGAAACAAACTTTTATAAACACATAATTTACGAGGTGTCCTTTCGTACAAACTTTTTGACCATATTATCGTACATACGAATAGCTATTCTTCCTAAATTATAAGTTATTTAAGATCAATTTAATGACGGTTAGGTTCATCCCCAATAGAAAATGATATGTGGATCATACAGATAAAATACGATTTTTTAGGTACGATTAGTTGTAATAACTGACTCTAACCAGATAACTGTCCACATGTGTACAAATGAATCTATACAGTTTGTATGTATGATGACATCATCTTATAGTACAAAAAATTATAAAAATTTAAATTTTTTTCAATTAACTCCGAGACTAATAAAAAACATACTATATAATTCCTACTATACGAAAACATTTTCGTACAATACAAACAAAACACTTAGAAAATGAAATCCATAAAAATTTCTCAAATTCAGTCAACCTTACACAAGTGACAAAGGTCTAAACTAAAAAACTCACAAAATAAAAATAAAATAAAAACACTCACAACTAAAACAAAAAAAAATCAAACACACATAACAAACATATCAAGTTTGCCAAAAAAATTATCTAAGCATTAAGATCAATCACACCTAACCTTATTTTTAAGGTGCTAAAGGTATCAAAGGCTTATGATTTTATAAAATTATCTGCAATAGTATTTTCGGTTGAAACATGATTCAATTCAATTTCTCCTTTGGCTACATGATCTCTAATGAAATAATGTATAATGTCTATATGTTTGGTTCTAGAATATTGAATAGGATTCTTTGAAATACAAATGGCACAAGTGTTATCAAAATAAATTTGAATTGTGTCTATTACAAATCCTTAATTAATCAATTATTATTTCAACCAAAGAACATATGCCACAAAACTTCCTAAGGCAATATATTCAACTTCAGTAGTATATAGAGCTATATAATTTTATTTTCTACTGGACCAAGAAACTAATGAATTTCTTATAAATTGACAAGTTTCAAAAGTACTCTTTCGATCAACCCTGCAACCTCCAAAGTTTGAATCAGCATATCAAATAATTTCAAATGAAGAGTTGTATTTAGGATACCAAAATCCTATGTTTTGAGTTCCCAAAAGATATATTAAAAATTTTTTCACTGTTGTAAAATGTGATTCTTTTATATTAGATTGAAACCTATCACAGAAACAAACACTAAATATTATATCTGGTCTGCTAGCAGTCAAATAAATTAATGATCCAATTATACCTCTAAATTTCTTTAGATCAATAGATTTTCCCTTTGGATCCTTATCCAACTGAACTAGTGAACTAATTGGTGTACTTATTGGTTCAGTATTGTCTATTTCATACTTCTTGAAGATGTCTTTAATATAATTTGACTGACTAAGTAATGTTTCCTCATCAATTTGCTTAATGCTAAAATAAAAAAAAATAACTTAGATCTCCTATTAAGCTCATCTCAAATTCACTACTTATTATTTTAAAAAATCCATCATAAAGATTTTTATTTGTACATCCAAAAATAATATCATCAATATATATATCTGAACAATAAGAATATTATCTCCTAATTTCTTTAAAAATAGAGTGGTGCCCACACTTTCTTTTATAAAAGATATCGTTAATAGAAAAGTACTTAACCTCTCATACACATGATTAGGGAATTTAGAACTTTCAAAACCTGGAGATTATTCAATATAAGCATCCTCTCATATCACTCCATTCAAAAAAGTACTTTTAACATTTATTTGAAACAATTTAAATCCACTAAAATAGGCAAAGGCTAATAAAACGCTAATTACTTCAAGTCTTACTACAGGGGCAAAAGTCTCCTCAAAATTAATTCCTTCAATTTGATTATACCCCTTAGCCACCAATCTAGCCTTATTTCTAACAACAACTCTTGAGTCATTCATTTTGTTTTTAAATACCCACTTAGTTCTAACTACACTTTGATCCTTTGGCCTTTCAATCAATTCCCAAACATCATTCCTTACAAACTGATTTAACTTTTCTTAAATGGCCAAAATCCAAAAGTCATCCAAAAAACTGCTCTATTAATATTTATGGGTTCAATCATATAAATAAAAGCAGAATGGTTAATCTTTTTGCTAAGTCTATGCCTAATCCTAACACCCTCACTAGGTTCACCTAGAATCAATTCCTTATGGTGGTTTTTAGGAAATTTTAATTCTCTAGGCAAAGGGTTTTCTTTCTCCAAATTTTCTTCCAAGTTTCTCTTCTTAATACTTTTGGAGTTATTTTTTAAATTATCCTCTTCCAAACTTGGCTCTTCTAAAGTGTTAGATTCATCAAATACGACATATGTGGTCTCCTCAACTACCAAAGTTCTTTTGTGAAATACTCTATATGATTTTTCAACACTAGAGTATCCAAGAAAAATTCTTTCAACTGATTTTTGATCAAATTTTCTTAAAAGAGATTTTACATTATTTTATATAAACACCTTGCATCCAAAAATATATAAATATAATAAATTAGGTGTTCTCCCCTTAAGAAGCTCATAGGATATTTTATTTAATTTTGATCTAATGTTCAACTTATTCAGAATATATCATGCTGTACTAACTGCTTCAATCCAAAAATATTTAAGAAGTGACTATTCTGCCAACATGGCTCTATCGGCTTCAATTAATATTATATTCTTTCTTTCGACTATCCCATTCTGCTGAAAGGTTCTAGGTGCAAAAAAATTGTGATCGATTCCTTTTTCCTTACAAAATTGCTCAAATTTTTAATTTTTAAATTCACCTCCATGATCACTTTAAAAAATTGTTAAAATTTCACAATCTAGTTTTCTTTGAATTAAAGTCGAAAAGTCTCTAAATTTCTCAAACGATTTACTCTTATGAAATAAAAATTTAATCTATTTAAATCTAAAAAAATCATTAACTTTTACAAATCCGTATACTTTTCCTCCTAGACTTATAGTACTAATAGATCCAAAAAGATCCATATGAATAATCTCTAATATTTTACTAGTTCTAAGATCCTTAGTGGAAAGACATGAGGACTTCACTTATTTTCCTAGTTGGCATGGATCACAAAGGTGATCCTTAGTAAAGTCTAGTTTTGGTATACGTCTAGCAAGTTCTTTTTGGATAAAGTTTCTAAGGTTTTTCATGCTAGCGTGACAAAGCCTCCTATGCCATAACAATGATTCATCAAAAGTTGTTTTAAACAAAAAGCATTAGGAGATGTAATATAATTTAAATGTAGTATATTAATTCCATTTCAACTTAATATGCAGTTAGTGGGAAAAAATTTAATGTTATAACCCTTGTCACATAGTCGGCTAAAACTTAATAAATTATTCTTTAAGACTTTGACAAGTAAAATATTCTCAATGATAAACTTATTCAAGTTTTTGATCATACATGTGCCAACTACTTTCCATGTGGTATTATCTCCAAGTGTAACCTTGCCTCCATTCCTAACTTCAGCGATATGAATTATGTATTGTCTCCAGTCATATACTTTGAGCCACCATTATTCAAGTATCAAATGCTCTCACGAGATCTTGTATGAGAGCATATCTTCAAAATAATCAAACATTAGTCTTAGGAACTCAAACTAGTTTGGGTTCTCCTCCTAGCAAATTAAAACTAGATACATGTATGATATGACTTTTTTATGCATCTTTGGTCTCCACACTAAATAAGTTTTTCTATTTAAAGTACAAGTGTGTGAAATATTCCCAATCATCTAACAAGTAAAACACTTAACTCTAGGAAAAAGATTTTTCAATCTTCGATAATAAATCTATCTCTTCCTAGGTTTTAAGATTTTTTACATCAAAATAGAATTAGTAAAATCTTCAAGTTCGAGGTGTGTCATATTTTCCTCGAGAGCTTTCACTTTTACTTTAAGAAATGTGTTTACATATTCTAACACATTAATATAATATTTTAAATAGTGCTCTCTATTTTTAGATTCATCCTTAAAAGATTTAATTTCATTTTCCAATTCATTGTAGGATGATTTTAGTAAATCATTTTGCTTATTCAAATCATCAAATTCATCTAGTAAGCTCATGTGATTGTTATCAATGTATGTATGATCTTTCCTAAGGATTTCATGCTCTTTTTATAACTCTTGCAATTCGAAGTTCAAACAAGCATGAATTTTCTTGAGTTTTCTATATGCAGTATGAATTCTTTTAGAAACTTCAAGCAATTCACTATAGGTTAAGTCACATACATCTTTTTGATCTGACTTATCAACATTATCAGCCATTAAGCATAAGTTGGTGACTTTTTCCTTTTTTATTTTTGATGAATCCGTAGGTGAGTCCCCCTAGAAAGCTCTCTGAAATCTTTTCTTACCCTTCCTCACATTTGCTTTCTCCTATACCTTCTCCTTGCTAGGAGTGGCTTTAAGATTAGGGCAATCCATTTTTATATGTCCGATTTCCTATATTCATAACAAATCACATCATTAGAAAACTTAACATTTTTGTGGAACTTAACTTTATTCCACTGTTGGCATCTCCTTTGCTTCATGTTAAGAAAACTTCTAAATTGCCTTATCATCAAGGCAATGTCATCCTCATCCTCAGGTTGTGATTGATCACTCTTCGAGCCATCCACTTTCAGTGTTATGTTCTTCTCTTTTCACTATTCTCCTGTATCAATCTTCCTTTGACTCACTCCTTACTCATAAGCAATTAGTGATCCAAGAAGATTATCAATATAATAAATATTTAAATCCTTATACTCTATAATAGTAGTTGTTTTAGCATCATAAGCAGTAGGTAATTAATGAAGTGTCTTATTAATCATTTTAATATTTATTAGTTCCCTACCTAATGCATGCAAAGAAGTGAATATTTGAGTGAATCACGTGTACATGTCAGAAATTGAATCATTAGGTTTCATGTGAAATAATTCATAATCAAATAATAGGATATTTAATCTAGATTGCTTCACTTCATTAGTCCATTTATATGTAATATGAAACCTATCCCAAGTGTCCTTTCCAGGTTTTCAAGAAGAAACTCGCATGTAATCTTTAGACTTAAGTGCACAAAAGAAACTATTTCAATATTTTGCATTTAATTGTGCTAAGTCACATTCTTCTACATTCAAGTCATCAAAAGGTGTTTCAACTCTAATGCCATCTACAAGTCTAGTTAACCTAGTATACCCTTCATGAACTCAAATTCACATGTGATAGTCAAGCAGTTAAAGAAAAGCAAACATACATGTTTTCCAAAAATCAAAAGGGATATTATCAAATAACGGAGATCTAGTGATCGAATACCATTCATGAGTGTTACATTTTCTAAAAGTAGCCATTATCATTTTCAAAAAGTAATCTAAACTTTATGTTTTGACACAATGCTTTGATACCACTTGTAAAGTTTGTATAGGTTATTAAGCCTATGTTAATGTCCCAAGGCTAACCAAGAGAGGGGCTGAATTGGTAATTTTAAAAAACTTCTTGAAATTTTGTATAGAAAACCAAATATTAAAAATTACTCAACTTAATTTTATATTAAATATACTTTTCAACCACAACAATAAGATTACATAAATTAAAAATGCAAAAAATAAATTAACATACAGATTTATAGTGGTTCGGTCCAACAAGACCTACATCCACTCTCTAAAGACTCCCGCTTCAGGTATTTCACTATTACCAAAAGTGACTCTCCTTTTGCTCTCATAGTAAGGCAGAGAAGCCTTCCTAATTTTCCTCTCTTCCACCAATCCCTAGTGTGGTAAAGAAC
This sequence comes from Dendrobium catenatum, assembly GCF_001605985.2. Classification (NCBI taxonomy): domain Eukaryota; kingdom Viridiplantae; phylum Streptophyta; class Magnoliopsida; order Asparagales; family Orchidaceae; genus Dendrobium; species Dendrobium catenatum. The sequence continues at coordinate 316,769 of NW_021320039.1, forward strand.
TGTCATCCTTTCACACCCTCCAAGTGTCGATAGAGAACCATCGTCCTTTCACACCCTCCAAGTGTCGAGAGAAAAATGGAATCCTTTCACACATTTTAAGTGTCTGTAGAGAACCGACATCCATTTACACCCTCCAAGTGTCGACATAGAATCGGATCTTCTTCAAAGATCTTCTCTCGAGCAACTAAAAAAAAGAAAGGAAGAGTAGTAACCAAAAATTAAAATAGATTCTTACCTTTGAGTAACCTTGTGATCCCTTCACACTCCACAGGAAAGAACTCTCTCTCTTAAATATTGTCCTACAAAAACTCTTTCACTTGCTCTTGAAAAATCATGAAGAATAACTCTTTTCATGTCAGTTTTAATGGATGTTTTATATGAAAGACATAAAAACAATCCAGAAAACTAAAATTTTTAATTTTGAGCGTGTACAATCATACTTCGTACATACAAATAGTTCAAAAATTGTTACATACAAACATGTACAAAATATTTTCATACATGTTAATCATCCAGTACAAACCCATTTCATACTATACAAATTGTAAGAAAATTTTTTTGATTTGTCAGGATGAAAAGTTTCCCCACATTTTTTTACTCTGGATGTCGTCTATATGAACCTGGAATTGTACAATATGATCTATTCAAAAAAAATTTAGCATTCTTCGGGATGAAAAGGAACCTATCAAATTTGTACTCTGGATATTTTCTATATGAACATGACATTGTATAGTACGATCAGTTCAAAAAATTTTGGCATTCATTAGGACAAAAATAGACCCATCAAATTTGTACTATGGATATTATTTGTATGAACATGGCATCATACAGTATGATCAGTTCAAAAAATTTTGGCATTCATCAGGACGAAAAGGGACCAGTCTAATTTGTACTCCGAACATCATTTGTATGAACATGTCATCATATAATACAATTAGTTAAGAAAAAAGTTTTGAATTCATCGGGATGAAAAGGGACCCATCCAATTCGTACTGTGGATGTCATCTAAACGAAGAATCCTTTGTATAATACTATCAGTTCTTAGAAAAATTTTCTTCTTGTAGTTTGTTTAACTGCTCATAGGAAAAATAACTGAATAAATCATCCTATACGAAATGAATTCATACAGTACGATCATCTTAAAAAATTATAAATTTTAAACACTCCATATTATATGTGCACAGTTATTCAATTACAATCACACTCTCTCAGACTCAATAAAATGAAAAATACATACTACATTTATAATAAACCTTATTCTAATCTGATTTGAAGTCTTTAACAATCTGGAGTATGATTTCCCTTAAATGTTAATACACACAAACAACAAAAGTAATACATCCAAATTATGTTAGGAGGAATGTAAGTAAAATAATAATATTTGAAATCGTCAAAAATACAAATGTTGCAAGAATATCAACAATCGAAAAACTAAATTGCAATAATCTCAACAAATTATATTGTAAGTGAACTTGTGGAATTTAAAGGTTAGTGATTAGGGGAAAAAATAGATATGCAATAATATCAATAATGTTTGTTAACATCAAAATCATAGTACTTAGGCCCAAATTTTCAACACTTCCTTCAGCTTTCTTTTCATCCCAAACTTTGGTTTAAATCTTAGTGCATTATAATAAAAGCACACAATCTCTAATAAATTATCTTTATAGTATAACATGCATCCATTGAAATAATAATATATTTTTTTTTATGTCAAACAAAGTTTGGAAACCAACTTCTTAGTCTTATATAAATATGTAAAATTATGTTATTTTTTGGTTAGTTTCCTTAAGCAGGCCAACAAATTGATTAAAACTTTTATGAGAAATATTATATTCAATCCAGATGATTAACATTTTCACAATAATAGATAACTCTGAGTGAGTGGTGCACCCCTTCCATATTGGTTGTTGGACAATATATAATAAATCATAAAAAATTGGTGCCACTTATTTGGTGACTCTTACATATTTATTATTCAAATTATGCTTTAATTACATCTTACACTTATTCCTTAAGAGGTCAGATATTTTCTTCATTAGATATATTATTTAAATGTGTCTCATAATCATCATGAGAAGTCCAATCCTAATATTTTGGAATGAACCCTCTGTCATATATATAAATAATTACATTATATGGTCTTATGTGCACTTGATTTTTATTTTTAGAACACAGGCATTGAAACTTTTCATATAAGATGAAGCTACACAGTTGACAGACTGTTTGAATGAAAAATTTACCCCATTATTAAACTCATATGTTAATTTCTTTCATCCTTATGTCAATTGATTACACATCCAACTTCTTTGATTTCTAATACATATAATATGAAGAATTTATCTTATACATTATATGAAGATGTTAAAGATTGGAGTAACATCTATTGAAGAAAAATAGATTGAAGTAAAATTGATTTGTAAATCAAATGGTGTTATTTCACACAGGTCTCCTATCAAAGAAAATTTTGGCTGCCTTCTGACATCTCCCTTTTTTAGGGAAATTTAAGGTGTCTCAGCTTGCTTGCCATGTAAAGAAAGATGAGTATGGTCCATGTTGAGTGACATCATGGATATAGTCTTTAATCCCATTATGCCAAGAAAAGAGTGCATGGGTCTTCAGGAGGGTACCTATATGAAAATACAATTTGCGCCAAAGATATTTTGGAGGATTTATCGACAAAATACAAGCAAAATTATTTGTCTTTTATGAAGTTCTCTTTTTTTTTTTTGTAGTTTTGAAGCATTATTCCCGTGTCACAAACATCCAAGCCTTCTTATACCTCTATAATTCTTAACATAAGCCAAATCTTATCCTTTACTTTCCTAACTAGGTCATCGGGAGGCCGTCATTTTATGTTACATAACCATCTAAAGTGACTCTCTCACTCTCTCTAATCTTATCTTTTATAGGCACTTCTCCAACCATTCCACAATTTTAACCATCCAACTTTGTTGCGGATCAATGGTTTATGATTTTTATGATAGTAAACATTTTTATTTCTCTACGACTGCCTCATGTACTGACATTTCAGGTTCACACGATCAGACTGCAATTTGGAATCAGCTCAAGATTGAGTAGACTAGGTTTGAGTCAGTTTGTACTTTTTTTCCTTTCTTGAGTCTATTGTATTTGGTGCGGCTCCTGATGTTTTATAACTTGGAAGATTTTTTGTTGCTCACTAAAGATTTCTATTTTTAGTAACATCATCCGGGATGATATTTATATCGTCTTGGATGATCTGTTCAAAAATAGAAACCCTTATTAGGGCATCCTGATTAAGGCAGCCGTCATAAGCTGATCAGCCTGGACGATACCTGTATTGGCCAAGACGATAGGCTCAATTCAAAAAGAATCAGCCACCATGATCAGATTAGGTATTCTTTATTTTAAGAAATTGGCCAGGATGATATACACATCATCCAGGATGATCTAACACAATTATGCCTAAATTGATCTGGTATATTTTGAAAGCATTAATGGCTGATTGATACGATCACATCATCCGGGACGATCATAGAATCGACCGGGTTAATGGCCTGGATGATTAACATCGGTCAGCATCTATTTTGGAAGATGATCAGGATGATTGAAATCGGTTTTAAACTAATCATCCGGGACGATCATGAAATTAGCCAGGATGATGTAACTAATTTTCTTCTGATCGTCCCAAATCGTCGTGGACTATTGAGCTTAATTTGTGCTAATCAGCCAGGAAGATATGTCTATTGTCCTGGATGATAATGTCAACAACTTGCATTAATGAGCTCATTTTGAGATATTCTATTTAAGTTATGACATGACACTTGGTAAGTGTCTTTGGCAGTAATTGTAGCTTCATTCTTGTGGGAGAAACTTAAAGAGAAAGCTTTAAAGGGAGTGAGGAACGGGTGAAGTCTGAGAGAGGGAGAAGATCCTGTGAGGGGGGACTCAAGGGAGTGTGGAGGGGGATTCCACACGGTTGCTCCGGCAGGCTTGCACCTTAATATCGTTGGATTCAAGGCTTGTCTCGAGGGAAGTTCACCAAAGAAGAAGTTCTCTTTGGTGTCAAAGGACCTGGCAACTCTGCCGCACCGGGGAAGGTGGAAGTGATTTTGTAAGGGCTTCTCCGCCTAGCTGTGGGGGCTAAAGGAAAGACACTTATTTTTTGCAATACTTGGAGGGTGCCTCCAAGGAGTGGACGTAGGTCAAGATTTTACCGAACCACTATAAATTTGGTGTGTTCTTTCCTTATTATTGCTTCTGCATTTAATTTCTGCATCGCTGGTTTTGATTGTGGTGAATCTTGTTTTTGGATTTAAAATTGTGTTTGTTTTAAATGCTGATTCACCTCTCTATCTCTTATTAGTATTTGGCCAATTCATAAGGGCTTAACATCCCTAATAAACTTTCAAGTGGTATCAGAGCACTTTCTAGTGTCATCTGAGCACTTTCAAGTGGTATCAGAGCCGTTTTCAAAAAATAAGTTTGTAAAAGTTTTTGAATTTCGATCCATGTCTAATTTTTCAAATCATAATATTGCAGAAGGTTATTCAGTCACCGGACCACCTTTATTTGAAAATATTACATTTGATTTTTGAAAAATTTGCATATCTATTTTTTTTTGCAAATGATTGATTTCCGCATGTGGTATATGATTTTAACTGGTTATTCATCACCATCACATATCATAGATGGAGTTAAAATTGATATTCCTTTTAACCAATGGAATAGGGAAGAACAAATCAATGCTTAATTGAATGCAAAATCTTTAAATTATTTTTTTTGTGCTTTAAATTTTGAAGATTTTATGTTAATATCCACGTGCACTACTGGTAAGGAAGTTTGGGATAAACTACACACCATATAAGAAGGCACTAGTGAAATCAAGCAATCCAAGTTGAATATGTTAATGCATGATTTTGAACTATTTTCCTTGAAACCTTATGAGACGATCTTAGACATGTATACTAGGTTCATTCAAATTTTAACATCATTGCAAGCCATAGGAAAAGAATTTTTAAATTTTGAAAAAGTTAACAAAATTCTTCGTTGTTTATTAGATAAGCTTGAAACTAAAGTTGTTGCTATTTGTGAATCAAAAGATTTTAATGTATAATCTATTGATAATTTGATTGGCTCACTCATTGCCTACGAGCAAAGTTTGGGTCAAAGACTTTTGGATGCAGGTGAAGCGATAGTGCTAAAAGCTAAAAATATATAAAGAGATTGCTTAGTTGGTGACGAATGCAATGACTTGTCAAGAAAATCACAAAGCTCACCAAAGCATAAGCAAAAGTGGAAAAAATGTAAAAATGGTAAGGATGTTCATATTTCTTCTGACGTTATTTTCTTTTGATGTAGGAAGCCTAGACATATGAAAAATTAATGTACTAATTTAAGAATTCTTCCTACAAAAGAAAAAGGTATAGCAAAGAAAATTTTAAACTGGGGAGATAATGAAAAGCAAAAAATTTCTTGGGCAGACCTGGTTTCTGAAGCATCGGACCAGGAGAAAGATAATGGTTAAAAGCCTTGTTTATGTGTTTATATTGTGTTTTATTTTTTTAGTTTTTTTTCTTTTTTTGTTTATTTGTTTTGTTTCGATTTTTATTTTGTGTTTTTGTTTTTATTTATTCTTTGAATTTTTTGTTTCGTGAAATTTTTATTCTGATCAACACATACATTCATTTTTCTAAAAATGAAAAATATACTTCCGATTTTTTCTTGAAATCTTTGGTAAGTTGTGATTGACTTCTCTAAAACAGTCAGAGGAAGGGAACTCATGATTTTGTTTCTCTTTCTCTCTTCTTAAAGAGGTTATTTTACTTTTGATTCAAAATCTTCATCATATTTTAAATTGGATTGTGAAACTGGTTTTTTTCAACTCCCTATATTTTTTCTATTGCATAGGAATCTTTTGCAAGATTATTGAATCCACCTTAAAATTTTCTTAATCAAGTTGTTCGTGTTGTCAATAATTTGGGTTTACTTTAGTTTTGAAAATATAAGAAAGAAAGCATATTTTTTAAAAATAATAATAATAAAGTGGTCAATGATGCCAAACAAAAAGATGTGCAATGACGCCAAATTAAAAAAAAAATACACAAAGTGTATTAAAAATCAAAAGATGCTCAAAGAGCCATTCAAGTGATAAAGGGCATAAAATGAGCCCACAAAAAAATACTTATTTTTTCTTATACTACTAAAAGCTTAAGAAAATCCTTGATATGTTCGAAACTTCTGCTTGAAAGTCTTGGTTCCTGATTCAGCAATTCGTGCATTGATCTTCTATTAGATATATTTTATGGAAGGAGATTTTAAAAAATGATTGTTTCTTTCCCTAATTTATTTCTTGATTTTGAAATTGAATTAAAATTTTTTAACCTTTTTAAAAGATCTTGAGTTTGGATTATCAAATTTTGAATTTCTAACCTTTTCTAGGCTATGCGTTGTCAATCCAATTCTACTAAGTTTTTTTAGTAAAACTAAGAGGTAACATTCTCATTTTAGGAATATTTGCTTTTTCACTAGATCAGGGAACGTTTTTTTTTCTTTTGTTCGTTTTATTTTTTTTTTTTTTGCCTCCTCTCTTTTTGATAATGTCAAAGGGGGAGAACGTAATGTTGAATTTGTATCTTTTTTTTCTTTTCAAAAAAATTAAAAATAATAAAAGTATTTTTTAACACCCCTATTTTTTAAAAGGGTTTATTCTAGTGAGGGGAGATTATGAGAAATTACTTTTTTTTTTAATTCAAATTGAATTGCTTTCCATCATCAAAAAGGGGAAGATTGTTGTGGATCAATGGTTTATGATTTTGATGATAGAAAACATTCTTATTTCTCTACGACTGCCTTATGTACTGACATTTCAGCTTCACACGATCGGACTGCAATTTGGAATCAGCTCAAGATTGGGTAGACAAGGTCTGAGTCAGTTTTTACATTTTTTCTTTCTTGAGTCTATTGTAATTTGTGTGGCTCCTGATGTTTTGTAACTTGAAAGATTTTCTGTTACTCCCTAAAGATTTCTGTTTTTGGTAACATCGTCCGGGACGATATTTATATCTTCTTGGATGATCTGTTCAAAAATAGAAACCCTAATTAGGGCATCCTCATTAAGGCAGCCGTCATAAGCTGATCGGCCTGGATGATACTTATATCGGCCAGGATGATAGGATCAATTTAGAAAGAATCAGCCGCCATGATCAGATTAGGTATTCTTTATTTTAGGAAATCGGCCAGGATGATATACACATCATCCAGGATAATCTAACACAATTATGCCTAAATTGATCTGGTATATTTGGAAAGCATTAATGGCTGATTGATATGATAACATCGTCCAGGACGATTGTAGGATCGGCGGGGATGATGGCCTGGATGATTAACATCAGTCAGCATCTATTCCAGACGATGATCAAGATGATTGAAATAAGTTTAAAACTATTGGTCCGGGACAATCATGATATCAGCCAGGACGATGTAACCAATTTTCTTCTGATCATCCCAAATCGTACTGGGCTATTGAGCTTAATTTTTACTAATCGGCTAGGACGATATGCCTATCATCCTGGACGATAATGTTGGCAACTTGTATTAATGAGCTCGTTTTGAGATCTTCTATTTAAGCTATGATATGACACTTAGTAAGTGTTTTTGGCAGCCATTGTAGCTTCGTTCTTGTGGGGGAAACTTGAAGAGAAAGCTTGAAAGGGAGTGAGGAACGGGTGAAGTCTGAGAGAGGGAGAAGATCCTGTGAGGGGGGACTCAAGGGAGTGTGGAGGGGGATTCCACACGGTTGCTCCGGCAGACTTGCACCTTAATACCATCGGATTCAAGGCTTGTCTCGAGGGAAGTTTACCAAAGAAGAAGGTCTCTTTGGTTTCAAAGGACCCGGCAACTCCGCCGCACCGGGGAAGGTGGAAGTGATTTTGTAAGGGCTTCTCCGCCTAGCTGTGGGGGCTAAAGGAGAGACACTTATTTAGTGCAATACTTGAAGGGTGCCTCCAAGGAATGGATGTAGGTCAAGGTTTGACCGAACCACTATAAATTCAGTGTGTTATTTTCTTATTATTTCTTCCGCATTTAATTTTTGCATTGTTGGTTTTGATTGTGATGAATCTTGTTTTTGGATTTAAGATAGTGTTTGTTTTAAATATCGATTCACCTCTCTATATCTTATTAGCCTTGGGCCAGTTCATAAGGGCTTAACATTACTAACGAACTTTCAAGTGATATCAGAGAACTTTTTAGTGTCATCTGAGCACTTTCAAACTTGATTTCCATTAGTAGTATCCACATCTATTTCACCATGAACTCTCTCTCTAGTCTTATCAACAAGAATAATATCATCAATAAAATGCACACATCGTACAATCTCTTACAAATGTCTATCGAGAACATCCATGACTAAAGAAAAAAAATAAATGGGTTGCTTATGACATATTTTCAATGACTTAGGGGGTGAACGTTGGCGACAGAGGCGATTAATGCGATTGGAAGAGAAGCAAATAGAGCTGAGTAAAATGAGAAGGAAGATGGTCATGGAAGCAAAATAGGGCCTTATTGTGGTATTTCTAGCATATTTTTTGCTAGAAATGTTTCTAGCAGAATTTTTGCCAGAAGTTCTGATGGTAATTTCTGACATATTTTTTGATAGAAGTTACCATTAATTTTATAAAAATCCATGAAACATTTGACATGTTTTTCAAAGGAAAGTTTTTGGCAATTTATCTACCAAAAAATCTACCACTAAGTTTTTGATGGAATAATCGTCAGTTACATCATTGCTTTTACTGAAGGATGTAATTTTTTCTAGAAATTTTTTTGGTATACTAATGTTTTCCTGTAGTGATATTTCCATTAATAGAACATTACAAAATTGATTCCTAATTCTCATTTTCTAAAAGAGAAGAAAAGTGAGGGAGAGTGAAATTAGGGTTTAGATCTCTTAGAGCCATTTTTATCGGCTGGTCAAGTTGAGAAATTTGCTCGTCTTAAGGTAGACAAACATTATCCCATCTATAATTTTAATGATTATTTATATTTTTTACTTTATGATGTTTAATTTGGTCAAAAATTATAAAAGTTGTGATATTTTTTATTTTAGCAAACTTCTATCATGTAACTATTGTATATAATAGATATAATCATCTCTAGTATTTTTACTATAACATTATTAAAATTTATACAGTAAATTGGAAGCTTATAATTTTTTTTAATAAATGTATTGCAAATTTTGAAAATTTCTCTATATTTTATTAAATGTTATATTTCATGCATGATATTAACTTATATTGCATAGAAAATATAGCATTTGCATGTAAGGAAGGAAGGCTGGCTATTAATATTATAATTAATATTGGTTGGCTATTAAGACATAATATTTTGGACATGAGAGTGAGTTAGTCGGCTTTCTTTTAAATAAAAAGTTGGTGGTGTAATCCTAGTTGTAGCATGTAATCGAATTGACTGAATTATGCCAACGAATAAAGGGTGATGACTCTTAAATGATTATTGAAAGTCATCTATAAAAAGAAATATTCAATAAAAATAAATGAAAGATAAGATAAGATTAACTGATGACTAAATATAATGGATAACAAATGAAAACAACACATTAAAGCTGGATGTCCAATCTTGCTCATCATAATTATATTTTAGATTTCATTCATGCGATAATACATTAAACTCATTAAAAGATAGAATTGAAGTTGTGTTGATAGAACCTACATTAATACTGATACAATATAACATAAAATATTAATATATCCTATTAATTGGTAGGCTTTCTAATAATTTTTTTTAAAAGTTTGATGGATCTCTTTTAACTTCACTGATCATATTAATTTTATTCTCAAGTTTAGAGATTTTATATTATGCATATAAATTGATGATTGATATTTATTAGAACTAGAGCAAACATATTAAATCTTTTGTTTTGCATTGAAAGGTAGTAAGTTTTGGTTACTTACTCGACTTTATAAGCTCATTTTTTTAATTTAGATCTAGGAAGTGGTCAGGACCCTCAAGACTGATGATGATCCATAATTTTAGATTTTCTTTTACTTTTATATTTTGTTCTATTCTTTTATAGTAAGGACCTTTAAATAGTATAGAATTATATTATTGAAATCTCATGGATATTGTGTATTACATTTTAAAGGAATAATATATAAATGTTTTGATGTATATGATTTATAGTTACTTTTACTAAATTTATTTAAAATAATAAGTATTTAGTAACTCTTAAAATTATTTAAGAGATAAAAAAATTATAATTCTTCAAAATATATATATTGGGATATTACATAAGGGACTGGGATGTGTTTTGATGCAGCATCAAAAAGTTACAGCATTTTCTTTCAAACAACTGAAGCCATATGAAAATAATTATCTAACACATAATTTAGAACTTGTTGTTATTATTTTTTCCTTAAAGATTTATATGTATGGTGTCAGATGTAAGATCTTTACTGATTATCAAAATTTGAGTATATATTTACATAGAAGGATCTACATTTGAGACAAAATTATGGCTTGAGCTGAATAAGGATTATGATCTAACTATTCAGTATCAGCCTAGTGAGATTAAAATAATAGTAGATGCTATGAATAGGAAGTCTTCTCGATTATCATATATTTAAATTACTTTTGATGAATACTTAATATGTTATTTTTAGAAGTTAGTGAGAGAGAGTCTGGGATTTTGAAAGGAATTTCTATTGGTTTTTCAAATCTTTCGTGTCCTTCTTTTTCACGGCCATTTTGAATGGCTTTCTTCCACTATCCCTCCAATGGCACTTGGTGGTGGCAATGGAGGGGAAACGTCTAGCATCTTTTGAAGCTTGGGCGAATATCCGAAAAGGTTTGAATTGTCCTATGTGATCATCCTCTAAAGTTTTTAATGGTGGTTCTAGAGCTTTATCTCTTCTCAATAGGCAGTTAAAGGAAAGACCATTACTGATCAAGGAAGGAGGCCTGCTGAACCACAAGACTGCTCTAGTAGTCCCTGGTAAAGGTAAAGATGTAATCAGGGTAGAAGATTTCAAAAGCCTGAGGATGTTAAAAGTCAAACTTGGTTTCAAAAGTGTAATTGAGAAATTGGATTTGGAAGCTTCATCTTCAGTTGGGCTGAAGGTTTATTCGAACAAATGCTTTAACTCGTTATCTCTGCCATCTTCTCTAATTCTGGGTAAGAGTATTGTTCTGTCATTGATTGAAGACAGTAAACTTAAGGAGAACAAGGTGGATGATGAATTTCCTTTTTTGAATCTTAGGAAAAGCCCAGTTTTTCCAGATATACTAATTCCTAATATTCAGAATAGCATTAAGTCTATGGCTAATGGTGATCGAGTGGAAGCTCCCACGGCTTGGACTAAGAAGCCAAATATTAGAGTTGATAAATTGGAGCTTGGGTCTTTTCTAGATGAAGATGGAAAAATGGTTTTTCTTCATGCTAATAATGAATGTGAAAATGCAAAGAAATTGGAAAATGCTCTTGTTGTAAGAGTGTTTGGAGACAACATCCTGTTTTCATCAGTTTGTTTTGAATTAAGGAGGTAATGGAATCGATTTGGGAAATTCCATATAAACGGATTGGGTCTTGGATGGGTGTTTTGTTCATTTGAAGATTCAATTGTTGTTGATTCTATTTTGATAGGAGGGCCGTGGTATGTCAAAGTTCATATAGTGGGGAAGAATAAATGGTTTCTTACATTCTCTCCATCTTCTCTTAATGGGATTTCAGCTCCTTTGTGGATCAGATTTCCAAACCTGCCTTTAAAATGCTGGGAAAAGATCAATATATGTAGGATAGCACCTCAAGTTAGCAAGCCCTATATGTTAGATGGAAAAATGTTCCAATGTGGGTAGAAGAGAATTTGCTAGAGTATGTGTTTGAATTCCTTTAAATGTGAAATTACCTTTTGGTATTTGGGTGGAAGAATTGGCTGGTAATCTTTTCTAGAAAATTGAATATGAAGGCATTTCTAAATTGTGTTTTGGATGTGGTAAAATTGGCCATGTCAAAGAAGAATGTATGGAATCTAAAATGGAGAATGCAAGTAGCACTGAAATTTTTGATGTGGTAAGAAATAAAGAGGTTCAAGGGAATATAGTTGATGCTGAATGTATTAAGCAAAATAATGAAGAATCCAATTATGGGCCATGGCTTCAGGTTAAGTATGGCAATAAAAAACAAAAATATTTTGGTGCAACAAGAAATAGGCAATATGAATTTTCATTATCTTCTAAAAAGGTGTATGTTCCTAAACAAAACCAAAAAATTCTGGAGAGAAGACAAGCTAGTTCAGCTGAAATATTGAAGTTGGTACCCAAAGAATTGGATTCCTTTTTGAAAGATCGAGCAGAGCTTTAAGAGGTCTTGGTTGGTGCTGATTCTTCTGAGACCATGGATATAGAAGCTAAAAAAACTAAGGTATATGCTCCTGAACCTGAGCTTCTTATGCTTAACAAATTTGATATTCTATCTGGTTTGGAGGAGAATAATCTAAGGGAGAATGTGGATGTGGCTGTGTATCTTGGTGTTGAAGAAGGGGAGTTTATAGTTGGTATGGAGGAGATTGTAGTAGATGTTGGTTTGAAAGAGGTTGTGCAGCATAAGTCAGGTTTGGACGTAATCATCATGAACCCTTCTCTGGACAATAATTTGGTTGAAAAGTCTCCGTCAAGAAAGAAAGTCAAACAACTTAAAGAACTAAAATCTCTGTGCTCGAGTATTATTATTACTCATAATATAAATATGGATGGTGCTAAAAATAAAAGGAGTGGGGGTCCTACCCCCTTGTTTAATTAGTGACTTTTTTTGCTCTTTGGAATTGTAGAGGGGATAAGAAGAGAGAGGCAGCTCTATATCTCAAGGAGTTTGTAAAAGACAATGATGTTTTGTTTGTGGGCCTTTTTGAAACAAAAGTAAATTCTTTGGAAAATCTTCAGATTCTCGATTTTATGGGGAATAATTGGGACTCATTTATGGTTCCTTCTGATGGCCTTTCTGGAGGTATATTGGTTTTATGGAAGAAGGATTTGGCTTCTTTCTCAATGGTGGAGGTTTCTTCTCAAGTGATCATTGGGAATTTGGATGTTATTAATAAAGGATGTTGGGTGGCATCTACGATTTATAGCAGTAGGAATATGCTTGATAGGAAGTCTTTATGGGATTGTTTGGAGTGGTATTACTTTGATACTAGATCTTTGATGATTGGTGGAGACTTTAACTGTGTATTTTCTCAGGAGGAAGAAAATTCATTTTATCTCAAGGTGCTAAGGATATGAAGATGTTTATGAATAACAACGATTTTCATGAGGTTGGGTTTATTGGACCCAAATTCACTTGGTGCAACAACAAATCTGAAGGGGCACGCATTTTAGAAAGACTGGATAGATGTCTTATAAACTCTATAGCTATGAGTTCTATTCATCTAGCTATTATGAAACATTTGTCTTGAATTGCCTTGGATCACTGTCCCATTATTTTGGAGGTTTTCAAACCAATGTTGTTTCATAACAGAGGGATTCATTTTGAAGATGTTTGGGCTTTCTTATCATGGGGCTTTTGCAATTGTGGAGAAAACTTGGAAGAGGTAAGCTGGTAATGATCCTGCTACTTCATTAAATTTAAAGTTTAAATAAACTTTATGTGCTTTGTTTTATTGGAGTAAAGCAAAGCTTAAAAGCCTTAATTTGTTGAGAGACTCCTTGAAGAAAGAAATTTTTGAACTTCAAATGGAAGAGACGAATGGATTGTTTACTGAAGAAAAACTATAAATGTTATGGTCAAAGATTAATGAGCTCAATATTACTCTTTCTCGCCTCAATATTTGGTGGAAACAAAGGGCAAAGGCTAAGTGGATGGAAGAGGGATATTCAAATTCCTGTTTCTTTCATGCATTTGCAAATGAAAGAAGAAGCTCAAATTGGATAAAGCACATCAAGAATGATGATGGAGTATTGACAGCTAAGCTTTCAGAGGTGGAGAAAATTATTTCAGATTTTTTTAAAGCCAAGTGGATGCTTAGAAATTGTGTGCTTGAGGCTGGCCAAGACCTTATTCTATTATTTAGGAAAGTGATTATTTTAAGTTGGATGTTGAATTTACTAAGGAGGAGCTACAAGCAGTTGTGAACAACTTGGGGAAGAACATCTCACCTGGCTTGGGTGGGATAACATTTTCTTTTATTAAAGGATTTTGGAATGTGATTCAACATGATGTTCGGATTGCTATAATATGTTTCTCAAAACTGGGATTATGCATCATACATGGAAGGAAACTTTGATTGTGTTAATACCAAAAATGCAAAATCCAACAACTCCCTCTAACTTTCTTCTGATTAGTCTATTCATGACTATTTATAAATTAGTTGCAAAATTGTTGTTTAATATATTGGAGTTAGTCATTCACAAGATCATTTTGGTTGATCAAGTGGCTTTCATAAAGGGCTGTCCTTGTTGGAGCATGTTCTTTTAGCTCAAGAAGTGTTCAACAAATTCTGTTACTCCATAGCAAAGAAGGGAATTGTGGCTATTAAAATTGATATGGAGCATGCATATGACCGCATGGGTATGTAGGCTTTAAGGAAAGTCCTAATCCACTTTAATTTCCCTAGCAAATTTTTGGATTTATTATTGAATTGTGTTTTGGATCCATAATTTTGCATTTTGAACAATGGGAAAAAATCTGATTGGATTGAAGGTAAGAGTGGCTTTTATTAGTGTATTAGTGTCAACCGCAGGAGGAAGAAAGACATTGCAAAGGAATTAATGTTCATTATTGTTAAGGAAATGTGTTACCTTGGTGTAAAGTTAACGTTAAGGAGGATGGTGGGTTTTGATTTCCAGAAGCTTATGGAAGTGGCTTTTAACAAATTAAAAATTTGGGGTAAGATTTTTATTTCTTTGGAAGGCAAAATCGTGTTGGTTAAATTAGTTTTCTTGTCTTTACCAATCTTTTTGTCTGCTCTTTCTTTGGTTCCGTTGGAGAATTTAAATGATTTAGATAAAATGTGTAGAGCTTTTTTGTGGAATAAGAATAATGAGAACGTGGGAATGCACTATGCTTCTTGGAAATTGTTATGCAAAAAAAACATAAAGGTTGTTTGCTTTCTTTTTTTTGCTGTGTCTAAAGTGGGGCCTCTTCATGAAGCAAGACACTTTGCTCAAACGTATCTTAAGAGCTAAATATGGTGTTGATTTATGGAACAATCCAGTAAAGAAAGGGAGTTCTTCTACTTGGAAAATATTGTGCAATGGCACTACATATCTTAGAAATATTGTTAGATGGAGGATTTCCAATGGTAATTCTATTAATTGTTTGCATGATTCATGGATATTGGATAAGAACATTTCTAAACAGCTTACCTATGTAAGCGATTTGGAAATCATAAAATATAAGTTAAGCTTATTTATCACGGATGGAACCTGGAATGAGGATCACCTTCAAATGTTCTTTAGCAACAACTAGTTGAATTAATATTACAAACTTTGAATTATCCTGAGCAAGGGACGGATCAAATAGAACTTAAGTCTAAAGCTGCAGGAAGATCTATTGTTGGATTGTCTCAAGAAGCAGATATGGAGTATGATTCAGATTGTGATCTACAGAAATGGATAAAAAAAATAAAATTATGACCATGTGTAGAGCTGTGTTGGTGGAGGTTATACAATGAAGCTATTCTAAACAACTCCTTTTTATTATATAGGAGATTGATCAATTATTGTGGATGTCTGAGAGGATGTGATGAGGTGGAAGACAACAACCACATTACTGGAAAGTGTGGAAAACTATTGAATGTAATTGCTCTGTTAAATGAATGGGAATTTTAAGTACCTCAGTTTGATAATTTTGTTGAGTGCTTAATCATTTTATATAGAAATTTATGTATCAATTCTTTCAATATAAATATTTACTATACAAGAGTTTTTTTTTTTTTTTTTTTTTGAAGAGTAGAAATAAGCTGGTTCATGGAGGAAAGGAAGACTCTGATGTATCTATTGCGGCAAGCACGATTACTATGGTTGTTGTTACCCCGACCCTCAAAATCAATTCGGACAACTGGGATGTCAACCAACATAAGCTATTTTCTTCTTGATATCCTCCTCCACTCAAATGGATAAAGATTAATGTTTATGCTTCTATAAGAAGTAACAATAAGGATGGTACAAGTAAAGGTTTTAGAGAAGATAAAGGTAGGTTCTTACTTGCTTTTGGTGTTCAATACTTGCACTAGGACATTGCACAATTAGAACTTCTAGCGATTTACACTTTAAAGAATGTCATCAAGGATTGGATGTTCGAAGCACAATGTGTAATTATTGGAGGGGATAACTTTAACATCATCATGATTCTTCAAAAATCTTTGAAGAGATCGAAGAATAAAGAAAGGATTGAGGATGATTTGGCTTTCATCCAAGAGTTAATCAAGTTTCTTTCAATTTTTCTACTAGAGGATGTAATAAATTAGCAGATTATTGTGCTAATTTTTCTTTGGGTAAAGTTTTATTTGGAATGATCTTAGAAATGTAGAAACTCCTCCTTCATTCTTATTTATTCTTAAGGAGGAATTTGAATCATGAGCTTTACGTTGAGTAGTTTGTAATAAGCTTTTATTCTAATGCAATGTTGTATTTTTCTTCAAAAAAAAAATGAATACTTAATATGGGATATAAACAAGATACAAGTAGAGGAGGTATTTCTTATTTAACTAGATTCTTGTATTATGGCTCAGATGATCATACAATCATCTCTATAAGAAAGGATTCAAGAATCTCAGAGATCATATACAGGATATTTGAATTTAACTAATCAAACTAAATCTGCTAGGTATTATGAATTATGAGTATATAATTATAGTATTATCTTTTGTAAGATTAGGTTATAGGTTCCTAGTGCTGGAGAATTGGGACAAGTTATTCTACATGAGGCATATTATCCAAGTTATATTATTCATGCTGAAAGTAACAAAATATACAATGATATAAAAGAAGTATTTTTTTGGCCAGGATTAAAAAAGGTATAGCTTATTTTATTTCTAAATGTGAAGCTTACGAGTTAGTGAAAGCAAAACATCAAGACCTAAAAGGTTTTCTACAGCCATTGCATATTTTAGAATAGATGTGGGAAGAGCTAACAATAGATTTTGCTATGGGTTTTCCAAAGTCAAGATAGTAATTTGATGCCATTTGGGTTATAATGTATCATAAAAAAAAATCTACTCATTTTATTTTGAACCAAAAGTCCAATTCACTCAATAATTTGGCCTAGGTGTATATACATGAAATCATCAACTTCATGGGATACCAAAGGTGATCATTTCTAACAAAGAAGGTAATTTCACCTTCAAATTATGGAAATTTAGCAAGGTCGAAAAATAAAATTATATTTCAATATAACATTTCATCTATCAATTGATGGATAGTTTGAGAGGGTTATTCAAATACTCAAAGATCTTTTGAGATTGTGTGTTCTACACTTAGGTGGCAGTTTACCTACATGTAATAATTGCTATATTATATATCAGAGATTCCTAGCATATTTTAGATGTTGCTTTTGAAGAAGTGGGTGACAATATACATCCTAGAATCATATATATATATATATATATATATATATATGAGATACATCTGAATCTGAGTTACATAGAGAAACTAAAAGGATTATGGCCTATGACGTTAGGAGACTAAGAAATAAATAGACTATGATGGTTACGGTTCAATGGAAGAACCAAATTGAAAGAGAAATTAGTTGGGAAAAGAAATATGAAATGAATTAGTTATATCATAATCTGTTATGAGGGTTGGAACTTTGAAATATCGAGGATGATATTTTTCTTAAGTAGGGGAGAGTTGAGACACCTAAAAAGTTAGTCTATCATTCAACCCATTCTTTTCAGACTGGAATCAAGGAAATCCATTAAGGTTTTACATTTGAACTCTTATATATGTGTTTGAGAATATTCTGAGTACACGAGAAAGTATACATAAGTTCTAAAATGGGTCTCAGAGGTCTATTTGCATGCTTAAGCAAGTCTAATATTTATTTAGTGATCCTATGGTGTTGTGTTTGGTAGTGCAAGTGCTCTCAAAATATTTGAAAAAAAAATAGCTTTGTAATGCTAGAGGTAACTCAATGGTGTTTTGGTCTCTCTAAGGAGCATTGTCATGAGCATCGCATGGTGCCATGGCACTAAGACAAATTTTAATAATTAAAATATAATTTTATACTATTTAATCCATTCATTTTCTCCTGAGGACTATTGGATAGTGAGAGAAAGCCAAATTAGTGCTTCTTTGAGTCATTTTCAACTAATAACCTATTTTTTAAAGTTGCTTGGATTGAGATAGGTGAAATTTTACCTATCTCAATCTTAAAAAAAAAAAGAAATTTCTAAAAAAATTTAACATAATTTATATTTTTGTAGTAAAAAATGAGGATAATTTTACACCTTAAAAACTTTCATCATATAACTTTCTATATGTTATAGAGACAATAATTATTGACATTTAAGTATTTTTTTAATTTAACACTAGAGATTTTAGAAATTTTATTATTTCAATTGATTAAAAAATAATCCTAACTCTAAAAAAAATATTGTAGTACAACTAAAGTATTTAAATAATCTCTAAAAAATATTTTAAATAATCTCTAATAATTTGGTTAAAATTTAAAAAAATGAATTTCTACACACTAGTGTATTCTGCTACCTAAAGTTATATCATTTTTTAAAAGTTTGAAATGAGTTCAATTATATTTTAATAACCACAATATGATAAATTAAATGTTTATGTGATTGAATTTTATAATTTTGAGGAGTTTTGAGATAGATGGAGGAATTTCAGTTCTAATGTTAAATACACATTTTAGTTCCTGCACGCATGTTATGGTGCATGATACATATTATGTTATCATAATTATTTAAATTCCCTGAATTTTATTTGCTATGAGTTACAAGGGTTAAAATTTTATAAATTCAGTCTATTGGGGGCATAAGGCTTAGAATTCTTTAAATTCTATCTGTTGAGAGGTATAATGGTCTTTTTGTTTAATTTTATCTGATATAAAGTAATTGTTTATTTTATTCCAAGTGTTATTAATTGAATTCTTCTTACCTATAATTATTATTCTATTTAAAATAGTGATTTATTATGTTACATTAAGCTCTAAATTAAATGTCTAATAAAGGATTCATTAAAAATTTAGAATTGTAAATGTAGCCTACTGAGATCTGTTAGCTCATAGTAGTTTCACCTTCTATTTTCATGGTCTTAGAGGGGGAAAGGGCCAGTTGAATAGTCGTGTTAGGATATGATTCGAGTCTTTAGGGGTATTTATTTCTTTTGATTTGTGTACACTCATTACTAGTTAATTATATTATTCTATTCTACAGTTCAGTCTGTAGTTATATATTATATTTGTATATTCATTTTGATGATGAAATAAAAAGAGAGAATTTTATTGATGAGTTATTTTTAGTGCACTAAATTTTGTTAGAATCTATGTGATTATTATTAATTTAAAGTTAAAAATTGGGTGAAAATTTTGAATAATTTCTAAAACTTAGATCCTGGGGTTCGCTTGTTACAAACAAATATGATAAGACATATCCATTCTATGCATCTTATCAGGTTGGGTTATGAAATTGACAGCAGTCAACAGTGGTGGCTTAGAGACTGATGGTAGTGATGTTGGTGGTTTAAATAGTGGTTAGCGATAATGATAGATACTGTTTGAAAATTAATGAAGGAAATAAAAGTAACTATAGGTGGTAGTCGTAGGTGATCATTGTGGCTAATAATATGCAATGGTGCTTAGACACGATGACAAATTGTGGTGAAGTTGGTACCAACGTTAAGTGACATGACATCAATGATCGGCCAAGTGAGGTATTTTTCTTGTTTAAAAGATGAAAACACATAGAAACACCTAATTTATATTTTAAAAACTACTAGCCAAATTTAAGTAAAAATATATTCAATCTATACTTCTTAAGTATTAAATATGTGTTAAACCAAATCTACATAAAGATATTAATCATGCACAAACTATGATTTTGCTAAATTTAAAATAATTAAATTATCATATTATATAATATATTTTACTATTTAATTATTCTAATGATTATAATTTAATGACCCTGTAAGCTTACCCTATCAATTGACCAAAGCTTAACTTGCATCAAACAAGGGGTACTCAATTATGTTGGTCATCGACACATCAAGTCAAACAACAAAATTAATGTAAGTTAATCATGATCCAAACTATTTTTCTCTTTTTATATATTGAAGACATATATCTACTCACTCTAATGATTTTTGCCTGCATAATATAATAAAATCTCATAAGGTAACAATATATGCTTATCAAATTAAAGTTAAACTATATAAAATAAATATAATTTAATTTCCTGGCTTTTAGGAAGAAATTCACATTGATTAGCTCTCTTTTAAATTGAACCAAAATGATTTTACTTCAAATCCAATAAAAAAAGGAATAATATATAGTTGCTCTTTTTTCAACATTGATACACAATAACCATACTGTTAGGCCCATGAGCCTTGGTGTAGGCTTTTTTTTTATGATAACAAACACATGTTTGGTGTGAATAATGTTTCAAATTTAATATTTTAGTCTTCACAAATGATCAAGCCAAATCACGAAAAAAGCTACTTTAGCTTAAAGCTTGGGTGGAGACTAGGTTTAGGGAACTTCTTCTTGTAAACACTTCACAATGATTTAATCACAACAAAGGTGCTAACTAATTAAATGATTTCATGCATACTTCATTTCGCATCATCTTAAAACTAGATTTATTTTTGGTAAATTTGCTAGCTAGTTCAATTTGTGCTTTCCATTCTTTTCTGGCATGTCTCATAACTTCATAGATTTTAATTTTTATAATTTATCATTTCACATTATTTATTTTTTGAATTAGCACTTTTATTTTCATAATTATAAAAAATTCAAAAACTTTCCAAAAATAACTTATATACAAATTTAATATTTTGTACCTCTTTTATTTCCTTCATTTGGATTAATATTTTGTTGAGTTAATTTATTTATGTTAATTAATTATTAATTATGACTTATGAAGCTTAATTAAGTTTATTGATTAATTAATTAACCTTCTCCCATGCCAAAATACCAACCCCTCCTTAAGAATATTATTTTAGGAAATCCCTCCTTAGGGATTTTATTTTAGGAAACCCCATCTATTAAATCCCATTAATTATTTTTTAAACTAAAATAGTTTTATCTCTATTACACCTCAGAAATCCATGAGATTAATTTTCATTGAAAGATTTGAAAATTTTCTTTCCTAATATTCTCTAGCTAAAATTTCCATGCATTAAATCTCTTGCGAGCCTTTTTTTAATTTTTTGTACTCATTAATTCATTCCTATTTTATTGTAAGGCCTGATTAAACTTGATCAAATTTCATATTAATCTTGTCCCTTAGTTCAAATTACTTCCTTAAAATCTCCCCTCTAAGTTACTTGGTTTACTTAAGGCTTAAAATAACTCAAATGAATACTAATCTCTCTTTGTGCTTGCCGAAAATTTGCTCCATTCTCCTTGGCTTAATTTTACAATTTTTTAAGAGAATCCCTAAAGCTTCCCACGTCAATTCCTTCTATAATTGAATCTACAGCAGCTTAAAGGCATCCTCAAGCAATACTTTCAATTTTTTGTTGGATCTTCCAATTTTTCTTGGAGTTCTCTTGGAGGAAACCTAGTGGGGTGTAGGTTTTACCTTGGATCAAGATATGATGACTTCTTGCTAAAATTTTCGTTATTTGATCCAAATCTATTGTAAGATCTTTGTAATTCTTTATTTAGACTTGTGTTATGTGATTCATAATCTCATATTTACATCTTATTCATAAATCTAAAGAGATATAGCTTGATTGTGATTCTTGGTGCAAACTAGTATTATTTGTTTGTACTAAATTTAAATCTAGTTTGAATCAACTTGTGTCCATGTATGTGAATATTTTGAAGTTTCTTTCTTTATGTAGAATTTTCGTAATATCAATAATCAAAATTATATTTTTTTAAAATATTTTTTGTAATTCAAAATCATTTTCATATATTACAAGTCTTTTCAATCAACTAGTTGTTGATTTTCAGGTTATATGCTTTGTATCATTTTTTTTTGTGGTTTGGGGGGGGGTGAATAGGGGAAATCATGCCCAATTTCATTCCAAAAAATGAAAAACTACAAGAGATTACAAATGAATTGTAAGAAAAAACTTACAAATTCAAACTAGAACCTACCAAAGAAAGAAAAAACTCTTTATAATAATAGAACTAAAAAGAAGCAGAGTTCAAATGGACCCTTCAAAAGCTAAAACAAAAAGATGATGGAAAAAATTCAATCAAACAAAGAAATTAATCAGCCATCATCAGATGCAAACTAAGCCCAAGAGCCATAAAAGCCAGAATAATCGAGTAGATCCACAAACTGCAACCAAACCTAGAGTCCAAAAAACACTATGAAACAACCAACATGTCTTACACCCGCCACCTACAAAATAAAATAGAAATAATTAGATCAAGAAAAACCAAAATAGAAAAAAAATTACACACCCAAAAAATAACCAACAGCCATAAAAAGCCAACCTTACAGCATCCAAACCAACAAAGAAGAAGGAAAAACCTCATCTAACAAAACAAACAAACACTCCATAATAAATACACCCAAGCCTAGGAACAAAAACATCCAGCACCGAAACCTAGAGGCCAAACAACCAACAGAGCCTAGTGAAATAACTAGATGGAAAAGAGGGCGGTGAATTGTGAATGTTTTATAGCAATAAATAAAACCTAAACATGAGTTCTAATATTATATATATATCTATATATATATATATA
>NW_021320040.1:0-14509 GCF_001605985.2 Dendrobium catenatum
TGTTTCTACCCCATTGTTGTTGCCCAAGGGGAGGAGAGGGTAGATAGGGTAGCTCAATCTTTGTCATGCCCAGTTGACTATTCAACTAGGAAAACCCCTAAGAAAAATCATCTTCAAAGAACAAGGACTTTGAGAAACATAATTCATACTTATGATGCATAATAAGAACAGACTAATGAAGTATACATGAAAATTTGAAGGGAGTTATCTCCCACCTCTTACAGAAGGAGGTTTTGAAAGAAGAAGCATCTGAAGCAAAGAATCTGACTCGTTAGTCTGTTAGAAAGAACAAAAAATTTGTTCGACAACCTATTACTTAGGTATTAGTTGATGGGTACCACTGGGTGTCATGCCTTCCATCTTCCAAGAAGGAGGGTATTATACTAATTAGGTCTAAGAGAGGCCACCGACCTATTTGTAGGCCCCCAGTACCCCCTCCAAAACCTCAAAAGTTGGCCTTAGTAGTCATCAAGCCTAAGGAAGTTAAGACTCATAGACTATTTGATGTTAAGGGTAAGAGGCCCAAATCTCCTAAGAAAAGAAGTTCATACCTAAGAGGACTAAGTTGGAGATTCTGACACCACCTCCTAGGACATCTAAGTTCATCCTCCAACTAAAATGAGTCCCAATTAGTCCCCCTTTAGTTCCAGTTGATCAGATAGATGTTTGTGCCTATACCTCATTTTTCATAGTGGATACTACCCCTGCTACCAGTTCAGTTAATGTTCCAATCGCCAGTCTCGCTATTGTCTTAGTTGAAGTTCCCCAAACTCTATGTGTCATTCCTAGGCTCCAGACTCAGGGGTTCGAGAACCTTACCTTGCATGATGTAGGAGCTATTACCCTCCAAGCTCCTACCTCACCCCCTAAGTTATGAGTTCCTTACCAAGTTGAGGATGCCAGCCTTCTAACTACCAGTTCTGGGATAGTTGAGGGGGAGAGAATTGACCTAAATCAAGAAATGGCTGATAAATCAATTTTAGAATCTCAATCAGATGGTATTCCAAAACTCACAATAATTATTTCTAAGCTAAAGTCTGATGAGCTATATGATATGGTTGTTTACCAAGTGTACTTACCTCACAATCCTAAGTCAACTAGGGAGAGATCAATCGAGAAGTAATAAAGAGATAAGAAATATTCTATTGAATAAATAAGGGATGACAACCTTTGAACCAGATTTGTATGATCTCCTTGGGGAAGATGATAACCCCATCGGCAACATTTGCATGGTTGAGACTAGAGGGCTTAGCAAAGAAACTGAGCCAAGTAAGTATCAGTCTTATAAGGGAGAGGATTCAGTAGAATTTGAGTCAAATTCAAATGAGTCGGTGAAGGCTAGGGAAGACTAACATATAAGCGACATAGAGACTCAGTTTGCAAGCATGTTGTCACAAGTCCGGGAAATACAAGAATGATTGGAAAAATCATAAGAGGCTTCTCTAAAACTGCAACAGTTAACCTGAGAGATTTTAGAAAAGGCTAAAAAGGTAGAATCCAGCTCTAAATCCTTCGAGTCACTGCAAGTAGTTCTTCCATGTCCACCATAAATACCATCGGTCCAGCCTATAGTTTCTACTGTTCCTCAAGAACTACCTAAGAAAGATATTAAACAACTGATTGAGGACAAGTTAAGGGGCCATATCTATTCCAAAGTGTAGGCCCTACCCCAAAGAATATGACTCAGTTCCTTACTCTAAAGGCTTTGTACCACCATCCTTTAAATTTTTTACTAGAATTGAAAAGCTAAGACAGCACCTGGCCCACTTCTGAGCAAGTTGTTGCAACGCATGGGGTCAGATGCTCTAATTTGTTGTCAATTTATTAGTAGTCTTTTTGGCATTACTTTTGAATTGTATGCCAATCTACCCAAAGGTTTAGTAAGAATCTTCATCAAACTAGAAAATCTCTTCTTATAGAGAATTATTTTTGCGCAACAGCGCACTACCATGGGCGATCTTATCATTTAAAAGCAAAAGCCAAGAGAGTCATTGGTTGAGTACATCTTGAGGTGAAGAAACCTATCGATGAAGCGTGAACCCCAATTAAAAGAGTAACATGCTGTGGAATTCTTCTAAAGAATATCCATGGCCTGATTACTTTTCTTCTGAAGAGTTTCACGATTAAAACTTTTAAAAAACTTCTAAATAAAGCTAGCAATATACAGGAAGAGGCTCATAGGATGCCATTCATATGAGAGCAGTCTGAGAAAAAGATGGGTCCTAAGTTGATAAAATCTTTCAAAAAGAAAGTCACTGTCTCAGTAGTTGATAAAGATAATAGGCTAATTGTTAGTCAATCTAGTGTTCCAACATTGCCTCAGATTCAGAAACAACCCTTTCTAATCACTCCCCAACCTCGTAGGGAGTCTTATTCGACATTTCTTAAACAGCGTTTGGTTAAATCATACCCATTTAAGAGAGAGTCAATAAGAAAGATCTTTAGAAGCCTTCAGATGAAGCTAAACTTTTAGTTGCTTGAAGCTAGAAGGACAAAGGATGAAAGTAGAAAAGATGATCCCAAATACTATCATTACCATCATATGCTTAGTCACCCCCTTGAAGATTGTGTTGTGGTTAAATACTGGCTAGAAAGGAATCTCATGCAAAGTAATAATATTATTCCAAAGGATTATTTGGTAGATCCAAAACAGCCTTCGGTCAAGAATATCTCAAGTAACCTTCTTAACAGTTCTCCTTTTGTTGAAGATGGTTAGGATATTTCTTTGTCTTAGGCATTTAAAAGTTGATTAATAAGTCTTTTCATCTTTCTAAAAAGCTGACTATAACAGCCTAGGTTCTAGTTTTAGAGATTGACTTGGATGCTTCGTAGAAGGATGTTGAGCCACTTTCCTCTTAAATAGTTGTAGGAACTACTATAAAACATGAAAAATAAAAGAGAGATGACTTTTTAGAGAGGAAGCGTGTTTATGAGAGATGTATCTGGGTGGCGGATGGCAGTGTAAAAACCCTTTCCACACTCATGTTATCTGACTTTTACTTTAACCCATCAGAGGCAAAGGGTAAAAAGATTAATAAAAAATACTCCTGCCCATGTATTGATGTTTAACCTAAAATTTGAAATACAAATTGTTGATCTTTTTGTTTTGAATCAAGATTCTGGTAAGGTTAATGTGAATGTTGAATAAGCTGACCCTCCTGACTCGACCCTCCAAGGATATGTCAAATCTGAAACCTTATCAATAAGTGACTCCCCCAAATTGATTTTCAGGGAAGTCCTATCATGATAGAATTTTTTAGATTCTAACTCCCTCTCAAGAAATATTTATCCAATACCTATGGTGAGCAAAGACACATCTCTAGTTTTCCCTCCCGAGGATATGGAGCAGGTGCAACTCCGTCACAGCAAAGTCTTACCCCCAAGGCTTCCCACTCATGTTAATGGCAAGCAACCTATTTTTGAATATCTAAATCTAAACTCTCCTCAGCATTCTCAATTCCCTTTAATTCCTTTGGGTTTTGAATTTGTCATTCCTAGGGTTGATTACAACTTCTTAGCCCATCTTATGAAGTTGCAAGGTAAATTGAGCATTTATGATGCCCTCCTTCTTTCCAAAGAAATGAGGGAGTCTTTAATTAAGGCACTTCTTGATCACGAGATATGCTTGGCCCAATTAGCTTCAACTTTAAAAGATGAGGTACTCGACTTCAAAGAGGTTCTTGGGGTAACTTTTTTAGATGAAGACCTGCTTTTGGGCCCTATTGACCATAACCATCCTCTCTACATTACTATAGATGTGGGAAACTTCAAGTTACCAAGAGTCCTTATTGATTCGGGTGCATAGGTTAATGTAATAAACATAAAGACCCTCGCATACCTTAGAGTTGATACTAAGAGGCTCTCAACTGACAAGTTGGTGCTTCACGGGTTCAATGAAAAGGGCGAGAGGGCTTTAGGTTTAAAGCTAAATTTCATATAATTGATTCGATGATGTCCTTTAGTGCCCTCCTAGGTAGGCCTTAGATTCATTGATATATAGGATGGTTCCATCCACCCTACACCAATGTGTCATGTACCAACGAGACGGCATTGAACATATGATTAAAGGTGATTTACAACCAATCTCAAATCAAGAAATTGGGATCTATGAGGATGCTGCATATTCCATATCAAACGGGTCCTTGCCCTGCTCTAAAGCGAAGATCATAATTGAGGAGAAAGTGGCTGGACAAAACTCCAACCAAGAAAAAGAAAAAGAGAAAATAAAAAGAAATGGATTAAGATAAAAATCAAGATATTGTAGAATCAAGTAGTGAAGATGACCTCGACAACGCCATCCTTGGGCCTCACAAAAATTTTCTTCAAAGAGGTCGGAGGATGGCTCTAAGGGCACATGGTTGGGGTCGTTCTTCATTAGAATGGAGAAAAACCCCCATATATATTGATCTGGAATCAAATTCTTATGATGAGACAGAAAATTGAGGTGTTACAATACCTTTTAACTACCAAAATATAAATACTCCTCAAAATTTTAATCTCACTTTAGATCAGGACACTAAGCCTGAGGTAAATGTTTCAAAAGTTAAAAGTGACAAGCCTGAATTAACTATGTATGAAAAGCTCAGTAGGAGGATTGAGGCCCTTTCCTTGAACCAACTATCGGCTAGCATGATTGTAGGGTTAGAGGCTAAAGTGTCCCCCAACTTAAATGGTGAAGTGAAGAAAGTCCAAAAATTTTGTCCTGGCTCCTCCTCCTCATGGGATGAAGGAGATGTAACCCTCGAGGTGGAATTACCTTTTGTGTACTTCCATATATGTGTAAAAAAAATCTTTCTCTAAAGATCTCATACTGTATTGATGGACTAACAGTCAAGCTAGATACCACGAGAATATTTGGCAAACTAAAATTAAGAAAAATCTAACAAGTGGTATCGATTTTGGTACCGTTAGTGCATTTGATGATGACAAGTATTGTTTAATAACAACTTACCATCTTGAATCCTCGAATGTCCCGATGGATGCCATCAGTCCCCTCGACGGGCTCTATTTGGAGACTTTAGATGATTCTGATGAACTTCAAGTTTGGTACACACCCCTGATCTCGAAGAGGAAATTAAGTTCATAGTTGACGACTTAAGAGAAATTAAATAGGAAATCGAAGATGACCCTCACCCTCACCCCACTTTCATTAGTACCTTACGGAGTGAGGGTGAGTCCCAGGATCTGATGCAGCTGTTGTTCGAATTTAGAGATTGCTTTTCCTGGACATACAATAAAATGTTGGGCTTGTCTGCTGACGTAGCAGTCCATAAACTTGGGATTCAACACGATGCCATTCCTATTAAACAAGCTCATCCACGTATGCGCTTAGAGATTGAGCAATAAGTCATTTCTAAAATTATAAGAAATTGGACAAGGGCTGATTTATTTGAGGGGAACAATACCCCTCTTGGGTGGCCAACGTCGTTCCAGTTCGAAAGAAGAATGGTCAAATTTAGATTTGTGTCGACTATAAAGATCTATATAAGGCATGTCCCAAAGATGAATTCCCTTTTCCTATACCCGAACTTATGGTAGACATTGCCTCATCGCATGCTATTTTCTCCTTTCTGGATGGCCCATCAGGTTATAACAAAATCAAGATGGCCCAAGAAGATGAGAGAAATATTATATTCAGAACTCCCATATGAATCTTTTATTATAAGGTAACGCCATTTGTCCTGGAAAATATTGGGGCGACCTACCAGCGGGCCATGACCCATATCTTTGATGAATTAATCTATAATCAAGTTGAGTGTTATATCGATGATTTAGTTTTTAAGAGTAAAGTCAAAGAGGCTAACCTTTATGACTTAAGGGTTGTTTTTGAATAGTTGCACCGCAATGACTTTTAAATGAATCCCTTGAAGTGTTCTTTCAGTGTCATTTAAGGGAATTTCATGGGATTCGTAGTTAGGCATCATGGAATTGAAATTTATCCTGCCAAAATTTAAGTCATCATGGGCATAGCCACCTCGTAGGAGCCTTACTCAGTTAAGGTTTCTTCAAGGTAGGTTGACATATATAAGGAGGTTAATCTCCAACCTCTTAGGGAGATGTCAATTCTTCTTTGTCCTTACCAAGAAGGACACTAAATTCATATGGGACGAGAAGTATCATAATGCCTTTGATGATATCAAATATTACCTTTATAATCTGCCAATTTTTGCATCCCCTATTTTGGGAAAACCTTTGATCATCTACACTACAACCTTAGATGAGTCCTTAAATGCCCTATTAGCTCAAGTTAATGATGAAGGGATGGAGAATGCTCTCTATTACCTTAGCCGAAGGCTTTTGCCTACTAAAATTCGATACCCATCAATTGAGAAGCATTATCTCACTTTGGTTTTTGCAGCTAAAAAACTAAGGCATTACATGATTTTTAACTCGATCAGTTTAATTTCTAGAGTTAATCCTTTGTAATATCTTATGACCCTACCTACAATGTCAGGATGCCTACTTGATGGTCTATGATATTACTCTAATTTGAGATTAATTTCATTCCCCTCCGTGCCATGAAAGGGCAAGCCGTTACCGACTTTTTAGCAGCACACCATCTACCGGCAGATTCTCCTTTGAATGATGATTTACCTGACAAACAAATCATGAGATTAAGGGAATTTGAAGATACTATTTGGGAGTTGTATTTTGATGGTGCAACATTCTCTTGTTGGGATGCAACCCAATAATCAACAATCCCCGGAAAAGTCAGAATTGGCCTAATATTTATAATGCCAGAGAGTAGAATGATGCACTTTTCCTACCATTTATCGGAGCCTTGAATGAATAATGAGGCTGAGTACCAAGATCTGATAACTTGTTTGGAACTTGTGATTTTAATGGAGATTAAAGTGATTAAGACCTTTGGCGACTCTCAGCTTGTGATCAACCAGGTTTGTAGGAACTTATAAGGTTTTTAATCCTAATCTCTTAAAATACCACAAATGCACCATTCACTTGCTTGAGAAGATTCCTATCTTGACTCTGTATAGGGTTCCCCGTGGAAGTAATTCTACGGCAGATGCCTTAGCAAAGCTTGCAAAAGAATTTGCATGTCCGGAAGAAGATTCCATCCATATAGAGATGCAGGGTCATAAAGTCCTCTCCCCCATAGACTTAGAATACATCAACAAGAAACCTCTTGAAATTCTCTCTTACTCTTTGATAATTGACAAAGAAGGTGACAGGAGGCAACTGCTGTTAGACTACCTTCAAGAGGGAAAACTTCCCCAGGATAAGTCTATCACTAACCATGTTAAGAAGCATGCCCTATCATATACTCTAGTCAGCAATTCTTTATACCGTCGATTGTTCAATCAGATGTGGCTTCCTTATTTAGAAAAATGATAAACCCTAAATATAGTTAACGAAGTTCACTCCGGGCTATGTGGTGCTCATCAATCGGGGTCCAAAAATGATGTTGAGGATCAAAAGTCTTGGTTACTCTTGGCCAACAATGATTGATGACTGCATGAATATAGCAAAATGTTGTCATCAATGCCAGGTTCATGGTATCATCTTCTTAATGTGTTGCACCCAAGGATAGCTTTATGGCCCTTCAAAAGTTAGGGTACATATTTTATCGAGTCGATTGACCCACTTTCCTCTAGAGTTCATCGCTTTATATTAGCCACGACTAACTACTTTTCAAAGTGGGCAGAAGAAATTCCCCTGGGTAATGTAACATCCCACCATGTCTTAAAGTTCTTTCATGACCATATCGTATACCGATTCAGCATACCTCATAGAATCATATCCTATAATGGGTTTGCATTCAAGTCTACGAAAATCAATAGTTTTATAAGATGCCATAACATTGATTGGTGATATTCAACAATCTATTACCCCGGGCTAATGGGTTCGCTGAGGCTTTCAATAAGACCTTGGTGAAAATTATCAAAAAGACCCTTAATGATAACAAATGACAATGGGATGACCGATTGGTGGAAGCTTTGTGGGCTTTTTGGACCACTTATAGAACCCTGACCGAATCCATTCCATTTGCACTAGTATATGAGTTTGAGGCCATTCTACCTTTGGAAATACAAATTCCATCGCTCAGAATAGCAATCCAAAATAAAATCACAAGTGAGCAAAATGCAAAAGTCTAATTAGAAGAACTTGAAGGCCTTGAAGAGCGACATCTCCATGCTCAATAAAGTCTGGAGTTATATAAGGCCCGAATGGTTCTAGCTAATGAAAATTTAGTGTGACCTAGAACCTTCCAAGAAGGGGATTTAGTTTTGGTTCTTCGGAGGCCTATCTTATCCCAACGAAAGATTTGTGGGAAGTTTGAACCAACTTGGGAAGGACCTTTCATTATAGAGATTGTCTATGAAGGAGGCTCAAATTAGCTAGTGGATTATAAGGGAAACCATCCAATATTGTCTGTCAATAGGCATTTCCTTAAGAAGTACAAATCCTGATGTACCTCATTTTATCAGTCAATAAAATTTCCCTTTCCCTTTTCTTTCATAATTTTGAATCAATTTAGCATACTCTCTACTACTTTTCGATATTCAAGCTCGTCTATCTCCACCCTACGATTGGGTCCTACCTTCCCTCAAGATTAGATTAATTAGTGGAGGAGTTTGCGCTTTGTGGAACCACCCTAGTTTCAATCGAATTTTGATCATGGTGGTGGGCACTATCAGCTTACCCATCACTTGATCTCTGACCCTCTATGATGGGGGCTATCAACTTCCCCATCATATGGTTACCTTTAGTCCTCTATGATGGGCGTTATCAACTTCCCCGTCATATGACCATCCAATTTCGATCATGGTGGTGGGCACTATCAACTTCCCCATCACTTGATCTTGGACTCTCTATGATGAGCACTACCAACGTTTCCATCATATTATCACCTTCGATTCTTTATGATGGGCGCTATCAACTTCCCCATTATATGACCATCCAGTTTTGATTATAGTAGTGGGCACTATCAACTTCCCTATCACTTGATCTTAGAGCCTCTATGATGGGAGCTATAAAATTTCCCATCATATGGTCACCTTCGGTCCTCTATGATGGCGCTATCAACTTCCCCATCATATGACCATCTAGTTTTGATCATGGTGATGGGCGCTATCAACTTCCCCATCACCTAATCTTGGTCTCTCTATGATAGGCTCTACTGACTTCACTATCATATGGTCACTTTCTGTCCTCTATGCGAAGCAAGCTTCCTCTCTACATGACCACCTTCTAGCAATGGAGTATGCCCTCTGTGGCACCATCCTATCTTTTACCTATAGACTAGCTGTGGAGTATGCCCTTCATGGCACCATCCTAATTTACACCGGATTCTAGTGGAGGATGCCATCAGTGGAACCATCCTAGCTATTACCAGTAGACTAGTGGTAGAGTATGCCCTTCGTGGTACCATCCTAATTTTCACCTACTAGTGGCGCAGAATGCCCTCCATGGTACCATCCAAGCTTTTACTTGTAGACTAGTGGTGTAGTATGCCCTTCAAGCTGCCATCATAGTTTTTTCACACTAGTGGTGGAGGATGACCTCCGTGGCACCATCCTATCTTTCACTTGTAGACTAGTGGTGAAGGATGCCCTTCATGGCACCATCCTAGTTTTCACCCGTTAGTGGTGGAGTACACATTTAATGGCACCATCCTAGAATTACCTTTCTAGTGGTCGAGTACGCCCTTCATGGCACCACCCTAATGTCATCCCTAGATTTGATGCTTAAGGTTTGGCCTTCCTTCTCCTTAGAATCAAAGTCAATATTTCCATTCAGTCAACACTAATATGTGTAGTAGAAGTTCCTTCTACTACACATATTGGGGGTCCATTTATTGACCTTATTTTTTTATGAGGTCTCCCTGATCTCTTATGAATAATAGACTATTGGATTTCTTAGACCTTAGGACTTTCTAGACCCTAGGTTCTTTCTACTCCCTAGGCCTTAGGATCAATTTAGATCTTAGATCAATCCAAACCTAGCCTTTTAAACTAAATCTTTGGGTTAAGGACTCAAGTCTTGAAACCCCTACTAGCTAATTTTTTTTCATCACCATAAAACCTAGTCAATTGACCCTTGATTCAAGATCTATCAAATTCATATTGATAAGATATGTCTTTTGGGTTAGTCCTCTAAGTTTGAGCTCAATCTGATATCTCTATCCCCATAAACAAAATTCAACCAAAGGTTATAAAGCCTTAAAATATTTATGAATCGTGCCACTGAACCTATCACCCATTAGAACCTGACCTTAGTGTCCCCTCCAAACCTTTTGATCCCTTTCAAGCCTTTTGATATTGATTTGTTAACCATTAATCTACGTCATTTTGGTTCCACTTTGACCTAGAATGAGCTTGAGGCCAAAATGACCAAAATGCCCGTAAGGGGTTTTTTTGGACTTCTGGCCAAAATTCAAATTGACATGACCTCATCAACCCTTGGGAAATCCTCCATACCTTTTTAAATAGTATTTGAGATCTACTAGACCTAATAACAAACCTTTGGTCAACTTGGTTGACTAGGTCAACCTAGTTTGATCTAAAGGTCCCTTTAGGGTCAAAATGGTCATTTTGACCAAAATAATCTCACCTTGCATTGGAATCTTTTCCAACACATTCAAAATATCATTTCAAAATTGTTGATCCTAAACATTTCCCTTGGGACAATTTGGTTAACCAAGTCAACCTAGGTTGACCTTATGACACATTAAGAGCCTAAAATTGGTCATTTGACTCAAATGACCTTCCCAATCCTTCAGACCATACCCATTAGACTCCAAATTTCCAAACTAACTCATTTGACCCAAAGTTAGGTCTTGAGTTAACCTAGGTTGATCCATTAGCCCTTAAGGGGTTTAAATGGGTCAACCTAACCCATTTAAACTCTCTAACTCATTTCACCCTTTCAAATTTACCACTGACCATTTCAAATTTACCACTGACCGTGATCCAAGCATGAATTAGAATATGGTCAACCCTACCCAACTTGAGTTGACCAAGTCAACTCCCCATTCTTGGTCAAACCTTTATGGCCTTTTCTCCCACTCACTCCAGCCTTGTATTTGAACCTTAACCCTTGACTAAGCTTAGCTAAATAGCTCCTTGCAACACCCCAAGTGTCAGATAACCAACTTTGACCTTGTTAATTGGGCAAACCAAATTAATAAGGCCTTTAAATCACTCTTTGAGGAGATCAAACCATTCCATTAACTTCAGCACATTGACTTCAGGTCTGGGTTTCACCCAATATGAAGTTTTCATCCCTTCCATGCCACGTCAGCCTCCATTAACCATTTGAATAGTCAACACAGTCAACCCAAAGCTTTAAACTCTTCCAAAAGGTCATAATCAGGCCCTAAACCACTTTCCCTTGATTTAGGCTACTTTAGGTAGACCTACTTATATCCTAAAGCTCACTTAGAGCTCTCCTAACCAAGATAGGGACCTATTTTAGCCTTAAATGGTAGTGGTCCCCCCCCCCCACTCAACCTAAGCCCACCCAATGGGAGCAAGGCCATTCCATCCATCCTTTGGGGCAGCCTTCCAACAGCTTGGGACACATATTGGGCATCAAAGCAAGGCCTTTTAAGCATCAGGGCCGTCCAAATTAATCTAGGTCATTTGAATAGGGCTAAACACTATTTTTGAGCATCATTGATCACCTCTCCACTATCAACCCCTATAGCTGCTCTCACTTTTCTTTTGAGCATCTAGGAGTCTCTACAAGGCTTCCCAATATCAAATCCTTTGGTAAGTGGTTGCTGCCAACAAGCTCCCGAACACCACCACCTCATATTTTGTCGATGGCTTCAAACTTTTTATCCAGACATCCTTAGCACTTGGAGCTTTCTAGGGGATTATATGTGGACAAACAATAAGCTCAACCATCCAAAAAATGGTTTAATCCATCCAAAAATCACTATGAAATCCTCAACCTATCTTAGGACACTTAGGTTAATTTAGCTTTTTATTAAGAGCTTTTAAAATTATTCAAACACTTCCCCATGAAATATGTTCATGTTCTTACCCTAGGTTTAAAATTTCAAGCAATATAATTGATCTAATCTTTTAAACATGATTTTTTTTTGCATTTAGGGCATTGATTATAAAGTATTATATTTTAAATAATTAATCTATTAATTAGAAATTTAAGATTTAAACTAATTTTCATTAAGTTTAATTAAAAAAAATATTTTTTCAGAATTCATTATGAATATATTTTAATGTACTTGAAATTCCCAAAAGAATTAAGATTAATTAATTTAATTTAAAAATCATTTGTGAATATTAATCAACATTTTAATTAATTCAAATGTATTTAATATACTAATAAATTTTAATAATTCATAATAATTAATTTAGTTATAAAAAAAGTAATAAATAATTGAATTTTTAGAGATTAGAATTATTAATTAAACTATTTTAAAAATATTAAAGGTTTAATTATGTTAATAGATTAATTTGAATTGATTTGAATAGTATAATAGTTTATATTAAATTAATAATATTTATTAAATAAATTAAAATTAAAATTTTTTTTAATTATTTTGAAAACTCAGAGAATCTCTCAAATCTCTTAAAATTATTCTAACAAATGATTTTTAATATTTTATATTTTAAAAATTTATATATCTTTATATATATAATATATATATATATATATATATATATATATATATATATATATATATATATATATATATTATATATATATATTATATATAATATATATATATATAATATAGATTGAATATTTTAAGTATGTATTAACTTAATTTTAAGTTCACTTGAAGCATATGAGCTTGAATGAATAGATTTAATGGGGATGGTTAGTGAATACTTATCTTAATTATTCGCTAATCAATTTGTTAATTATTTTTGTTAATCTTGCCTCTTGTATTCTTAGGACACACACCACTTAGTTTAGGAACTCCTAGATTTAAGGACTTGAGTCCTATATTTGTGTACTTGCATATGTGATGTTTATCCTATATACCTTATTGAGAGCATTAAGGATATAAATTAAGGACTTGTATAGAAAACTTAGAAATTTGTAATAATTAAGGTGCATGCTCCTTCACTTACATTATTGGACAAGTACACGTAGTAACATCACCCCTCTATAGAAAATTATCTCAGTGAATTATTTTGTTTTAGAGACACTAAGCCTCTAATTTAATTTGTTTAGGATTAATCCTTAATTACCCTTTAGACTTATGAAAATCTAATAAATAAAGATTAATTAAAAAAATTATGATAAAATCTCTAATCACTATAATTAGACCTTAACAGTAAAAATGAAACCCTTTTAATTTAACATTGAATTCAACTTAATTTAATTTTATGTTAAAATTAATATTTAATAAATTTAATTAATTTAAAATTATTAAAATTCAAAAAAAATTATAAGAAACTTGATTGATCTCTCTTAGATGGATTTTTTATCTTTGGAGTTGTTTTCATGGAGTTTAGGACTTATTTGGGTTCAAATCATTAAATAGGCTTTCTAACTGAGATAATTAAAAAATTCAACAAATACCAAAATTTTAAAAAATCATAACTAATTATAGAAAATCTAAATTAGTCAACTCAATGGCTAATGACTCAAATAAAATCACTTTTTTTCTAAAATTTTAACCCCCAAAATTTGGTCAAAGTAAAAAAGTCAACAGTGTTGGTCAACTTAGGTCAAATTGGGTTAAAACTTCTAAAATTCATAACATTCATAGAAATTTTTGAAATTAAGCGTGCCAAGTATAACAACTCATAATGAGGGTCAAATATTTATTAAAAATATGAAACTTCAAAATTCACCTTAATTAAAAATTAACTTTAGCCCTTAACGCAAAAATAATTCCTAAAATTTTTGATAATTCATCAAAATTCCAAAATTTTGAAACTAGAATAATAAATTCTCAACCGAACTCTTAAAATTAGACACAAACTAAAATATTTAATATATCTACTTTAATTTAACCAACTAAATTATTAATAAACCCGATTACTACTTGGTAACCAGGCCTACGAGGTTATTAGCTTAGCGCCGAGGAAGGTGAAATAAACTTCATGGGCTTGATGTGAAATAAATGTGGTAATTAGTTTAACTTTAAAATATATTTAATTAATTTATTATTATTAATATTTTAAACTCTAACATAAAAATCCTGTAAGCCTTAACAAATGCAAAATATTAGATAATTTAACTAACTACCCAACTTATGACTTACCCAACCATACGACTTCTGCAAAACTTTATATGGTTTTCTAGGACAACCGACTCTAGATATAGGCTAGGATGGTTTTCTTTTAGGATATTGGAATGATCTAGATGTCCACTAAGTTTTCTATATGGGCCATACTCATGTGAGGGTATAAAGGGGGGCTAAATAAAAAAAGGCTTAATTATAAAATTTTGCTACAGGTGCTTCAGCTGCTATGCCCCCAAGTAATAAAAGGAGCGTCCAGTGTATTTTATTTATTTTCTGCACAAACACACAACACACACACACACACACACACACACACAC
>NW_021320040.1:14926-19627 GCF_001605985.2 Dendrobium catenatum
CACACACACACACACACACACATATATATATATATATATATATAAGTACTTGGGAATTTATTCTTTATTTATTAAATGATTAGGATAACCTTACAGGAGAGTCTAGAATTTTTATTTCATATTACATGTAATTTATGTAAAAGTAAATGTTGTAAAATTAGAGTTTTGATCTGGGATGCATAGATCCAAAGGTTGGATTATAAAGAGAAAATGACACCCCTTAGGGTTTTACCACTTTTTTTATTTGAAAGCCCAATTTTGAATCATCTTTTTGTACCTAAAGTAGAATGGTTGGCCTTCCCCATAAAGAAAGATCCCTCTTTTCCATTTGGGTAGCCTACTACGAAGGATCCAAGTAGCTCGAAGGAGGAGAGAACTGAAGAACTGAAGACAAGGAGTATCCCACTCAAAACCACTTGCGTCTTTATTAGAACTAGAATCTGAATTATTTTCTGTGGTACCCAGCCACTTTACCTTTTACAGATCCTAGTTTGTAATAAGCAAGGTAGTTTCATTATGGAAATTTATTAATTAATTAATTTATATATGATGTGTTGATGTGATTGCCTTTAGGATTACTTATTTTTCTTAGTTTTTGGCATTTATATGCCTCTTTTATTTTTGCCAGGATACCAGAGGCACATAAGGATGTGAAAAGTTTTCTACTAATAATCAAAAAGTTTAAAATATAAGGAGTTAAATAATATAGAATGATAATGAACCTAGGGAATTAGTCAGAGATAGCCCTGGGGTATTCTTCATATTTCTGCATTTCTTCTTTCCTTACTTGAAACCCTTCCCTATATGTTGGTAGATTTCAGATAATCTGACCTATAAGGATGAGGTGCCTGACCTGGAAAGCCTAATCTTCTAAAAAATTATTTTTAAGTATTTTAAAAAATTTTAAGCATATATGATTTGAAGTTGTCAACTAACATACATTACATTAGAAATATATTTAAAAGAGTCAAAATTTTAATTATATTAGTCGTTAGCATATTTCACCAAACATAAGACAAACGGGCCAATTAAAAAATCTCTAGATGTCGGCCCTAGCTATCCAAAACCTTAAAAAAAATTGTCCCTTTCACAATTTCATTAAAAGACTGGACTCATGTATTTTAAATCGACTAGGTGGTTAGCTGACTCCCAAATCTAGGTTGGGGTAAGTTCAGATCATGCACTATATTAGTTAGGTTCTGAAAATTGTGATCCAATGTTTAAATTAGACTTAGGATCTAGGGTTGATCTTTGATTATAAGACCCAAACCTTCAATAATATAATCCTAATTTTCTAATAAAATGCTCAACTTTAATTAAATCTCCTCTCAATCCAAAATATAAAGGCCAATATTTAGAATAAGTTGGAACACTTCCGGATAGTTCTGAAATCTCAAAGAGTTCCCTACTATTCTTCCTTTTAATCCATTAATAAGTGTTCAATTTTGATCCATTCACTTTTCGAATTCTAAAAATTCATTTCCTCCGATATCACGCTTAGAAAATTTTTAACAAAATTTTGCCACTATTTTAATCAAGAGTTTTCATAGGAGACTCTATCTCTCTATGATGTAATTAACTGCAGGGGCTTATGCTCGTAAGAGATTTAGAACACGCATTAAATTTTTAAATTTGATTTTCAAAATTCACTTGATATTTCTTTTGAGAAATCTACTTTGAAATGTCATCATCGTCATATTTGAATAATGGCTAACGGAAGATACTCTCTTTATCCAAAGAGATTTGTCTTATGTTAGCGTCATTCAGAATATGAAATTAACGATCCCCTTTATCTCTTAATTATCATAGTTCAATTTTAGATTGAATCTCCTTTTTACCATCCTTTAAATCAAACTATGATAACTAAGAGAAAATTTATAATTCTAATTCTGAACCTGTTAGTAGATTTTATCTCTACCTTTCGAGGCAGTATATCTTCTCTGATGGTCAGTTTGACTTTAGAATTAAAACTCAAACTTAGTTTCCCAAAAGAAAAATTTAAAGCTTAAATAAGTATTCTATGAAAAAATTTAACCAACAACGATCACTATCGTCATGCTCAAATAATTTTCAAGCAATGATGTCCCCTTTCTTAACGGAGTTATATCATTTGTTAATAAGGTTTTGGGCATGAGATAAACGATAGTCTACTTAGAAAAGACAACGATAGTCTACTTTTTCAAAACTTCACTACACTAATGATAGTATCAATACAAAACTAACAACAATATAAACCTAATTATCATGTTCTGAAGCATAGAGGTGGACTCTAATGTTCAACAAAAATATATTTTTAGGACTTCTCCCTTTTAGCGCACCTAGAATAAGTATCATCATTAGAAAAGACAACGAGAGAGCAAGAGGAAAAAAAAGTATGATGAGTAGCAAAAACCGAAATATTTTTTTTTCTTTTAATTATTTTTATTTTTATTTTTTTTTTTATTTTTTCCTCTTGTTAATTTACTTCTTTCATTCTCTTTTATTTTATATATTTGTAATTTGGAAAACATTTAGTGAAATAAAAATTTCCCTACATTCAAATACTTGTGCTTAAATTTAATTTCTTTCCACATTATTTAACTTTTATATTACTAGTTTAAATGCACGTGCACAAGGTGCACGTTAATAAGACTTAAAAAAAATAAAAAAAAAATATTAAATTTAAAAATAAGAATATGAAAATTATTGATGACTAATTACAATGCTAACACTTAGCTCAGAATTTTTATGACGACACTAAAAAATCTCTCTTTAACTATTGTTAGAACTATAACAATAGAATACAATAGAAGAGAATAGAACTATAGAAGCAACTTTAAATACAATTTACATCAAGTTTCATTATTCTAAGGCAAGCTAAACATGCCGGTAGAAATCTATAAGATAAGTTAAACAAGTATTATCTTGCAAGTCCCAAGCATCAAAAAGGGTTGGCCTCGACTTGGAAACTCTTCCCATAAACTCCTGTGTTCCTAATTCTCCTTTAAAGAGCTGAATAACTTGCATTACAGGACTACCTAGGACAAATATGTAGTCTATCCACCCTATTTTGCATTTGGTTGGAAATTTTAAAACTACATCTTGGAAAACATTCAAATGAATTAAAGACAAGTGATATGCATAATAGAATTAGGACACGTATGTTTAAATAAGTTGGGACAATCCTTAGCTAAATTGCAAGAGCAAATATTGAACTATATCAACTGCTACATCAGGAGAAAAATTTTGAAAGATAGACCAACCATCTAGGAAAAAACGTTAATTAGGAAGAAACCAAATAGTTGAACTTTAACTAAATAATTTTGAGCTCGTTGAAAAAAAAGGGCATTCCAATAGTGTATTTCCAATGTTTCAATAGGAAGTAAATAAATTCACCAACTTGCCATCATACATCTCTTCCCTCATTCCATTTTGTCATTTCTCTACTCAGAGCTGATTTATTTTCACATGTCAAACATAGAACTGTTCATGTGTAAGATACAAAGACATGCTAAGAAAAATTTATAATGCAAAATATAAAAAACAACAACATAAATGTTACTGGTAGTTATTTGTTTAATGAGATTACATTAGTTGGAGAGAGAGAGAGAGAGAGAGAGAGAAAGAGAGAAGGATGTATGAGAATGAGATGAAAAAAGACAAATGGAAAAATAAAAGTTACAACTCAACATATAGTTATGCTGAAAATATGAAATGTTTCACATAAATCTGATTAACAGCTCAATCGTTACTGTTATGTAAGAAGTAGATGAAGCATTTCACATGCAAATAGGAAACTGAAAGTATGATTACATTGAAAAACTTATAATTTCATTGTATAGAATGAATCACTCTGATCACTTATGAAAGAGATTAATATAAGTATTAAGTTATATAGAATTTGAAATTTCATCAATGTAGCTATAATTTAATGTTGTTATCACTATGTTATTTCTAAGAATGATGATAAAAAACCTCAATCAAAGTTTGAAAAAAAAAGTATCTCTCTGCAAAGGTAAATTTTAAGAATCAACTAAATTTATTAAAATTAGCATCGCAAACTCAAGGTATACTCGCTATGACGCTAACTGAGAATAGAGAGTACTTGAGTTAGACTATCATATCAATAAAGAAATCATTCTTGGTGAATTACACCAGTGGATTATACATGAAGTATTTTAATGAACCCCTACGCACCCCATTGCATGTTATCACAACTTTGGGCTAGATTCCATGATCTTTTGGCATAATGAATCTGAAGAAAAACTAGCAAATACAACCTGAAAAGAGAAACCATTAACAAAATAACCAAGCATCACTATATTCAACATAAGAAATCTGAAATAAAAGAGGTAAGCTTAGAAAAATACTGAATGCACAACACTAATTTGGACACAAGCCAAAGTGCACTTTATTTTATTGCACGTGTATAAAGTGCATGTTGTTAGAATAAAAAAAAAGATCATTATAAGAATATTAATATTATTGTATAAAACATTTAGTAAAATATATGATTCCCTAAATAATAGTGAAAAAAAAATATGTATCACCACGCAAATTTTGATTTCTCCTATTTTGTAATCGAATACTGCATTGAGAATAAAGTACGTTCTCGAGAGGCCGACACAATATTCTACAATGGATTCGAAGAGCGATATTTATTCTTTGAACAATGGTTTGATTATAGAAATATTCAATTTTCAAAAACCTATTTTGGATATT
>NW_021320040.1:24356-30187 GCF_001605985.2 Dendrobium catenatum
TTATAACGCATTGTGTCATTCACTTAGGTTTTGTTTGGGACGACTTTTTAATGCTTGTTAAAATTTTTGTACAAAAACTATGTTTTAAAAAGCAATAAAAAAGTTGTCCCAAATGAAGCCATATTTTCCTTTTAATTTGATTTTTCATATATATAACTTTGTTTTTACACCTACCTTTAAATAACGGTCCAAAGGTTAAGCCTTATAACACATGATGACTTGTATGACTTGTTCATCTCTACCTCTTTATTTCATATATAAGACTTATATGTTATTTTAAAAAAAATAACTTTTTTTTACAAGAATGACTTGATATTTATTTGAAGCCAATATTAGAATTAGATTTTATCTTCATTAAGTTTAAATTAATTTTAAGGGGAAAAAATATATGATTTATTTCAAATCATATATTTAAAATTCTAAATATTCACAATCACAAGGAAAAAAAATGCAAAAGCATCTCATCTATTTAAAAAAAAAAAAATTGATTGCCATTATTTTCTTATACAATAACACTCAAATGCATTATTGGTGTTAAAAAAAATTTGTTTTATTATAATTCTCATAAATTCTTCTTTTTTATTGATCAAACATTGCAATACGAAAGCAATATTATTTCAGAGATTTTTATTAATTTTTTGTATATATTTTATGATATACGTTTTTACTTTATTCACTATTCAAAATTATACATCAATGACAACATGCACCTTTAATAAAGTTAACTTATTTGTCCTGAAATATCTACTATCGACAAATAAAATCGCATTGCTTTTTTTTTTCTTTAAATATGTACTATTGACCGCTAAATTTAAAATACTTCTCTTTTTTTTACTCAATATCTACTTTTGACTAATAGAATCACAATGCCTCTCTTTCACACACACGCACACATACTCACATTTTAGTCTTTTATTTAGCTAATCTTGTGTAATTTTAGAGTCTAAAGGTTTTTGCTTGAGTAGATCTAAAACGGAATATATGGAGTATAATTTTAGTAGTAATAGACCTAGTGAGATGTTTGTGACTTTGGGCGATCAAGTCATTAATAAGAGTACTCATTTTAGATATCTTGGATCTATTGTTCAAAGTGATGGTGAAATAAATGGGGATATTATAAGCATAATTCAAGTTGGATGGTTGAAGTAGAGGAATGCATCGGGCTTGTTATGTGATAGAAATGTAATTGTCTAACTTAAGCAGAAATTCTATAAGATGGTAGTGAGGTCTGCACTTCTTTATGGTGCCGAATGTTGGCCATTAAAAGAGAAGCATAATACTAAGTTAAGTGCTGGCAGAGATTGAGGATGCTCAGTGTGGGATGAGATGTGCATTACCGCTTTGGAGATAGGATAAAACGAAATGAGCATATAGCCGTGAAAAGGTAGGATTCAGCTCCAGGTAAAAGATATCACAGATTTAGAGAGAGTCGCCTTAGATGGTTTGCGATCATATAAACAGGCGGCCTTCTGATGACCTCGCCGTTAGGAGAGCCTAGAGGTATTAGTATTTGGACTTGTGTTAGAAAGTAGGGGTAGACCTAAAAAAAGACGTTGGTTAGAAAAAATATTGGAATGACCTTTCTTTATAGATCTATTAAACAGAGAGAATTCGACTTTTAATATGAACAACAATGCGAGAAAAAGGATCATGTAGCCGACCCCCATACATAGTTTGAGTTGTATGTGTACTTAAACTTGTCACGCGTTCGGATGTTACCTGCATTAAATCACAACCAAAGATTTGATCTGCTTGTGACAATATTAGCCTAATCTTGTAAGTTTTTGACTCGTTCTCTAAGGCAGGATTTCGTAAACATCAAACTTTTGCATGGGTATTCCTGAATGACCCAAATTCTATTGTCAACCGTCTGTACTAACATTTCATAGTTTACTTGCCTTGGCATACCTCGTAAATTAATTCAATTTATTTATTTTACATATATCTACACCACCTCAAACAATTTAGCACACACTTGAATCTTATCTTAGCTCTTAGTCGACACTTGTACTAACCATTTCCAGAAAATCAACCGTCCAAGAATATTGAAGTCATTGTCAATCAAATTACCACCCATCATTCATTCCATCACAATTATTTTTATAATAGAGAGGGAGTGATTGTACTAATTGAGATGAAAAATACAATACACACTTAGGGGAATTTTTTTTAAACTGATCGTACAGATGATGAACTAGTTCGTCGGGACAGTCATAGTCAATTTACCCCTTAAGGAGGAGCAATGGAGATCTGACACAGGCGGATAGGAGAAAATTTTTTCCAGCCTATCGTTACCAGGACGAACTTTAAATAGTACGTACCCGGGACGAAAACGGGGTCCTCGGGGATTCTTCACTTTCTACTGTTCTTCCCAGACGAAATCAATGGTATTTTATTTACTGTTCACTTGCATCAAACGTTAGGAAGTTAGAGGCCCATGATTGGTAAATTTTACAGCCCCAAGCCCTGAGCTGGCTTACGAGTTGCTTCAATTACTTGTTTCTC
Organism: Dendrobium catenatum; assembly: GCF_001605985.2. Lineage (NCBI taxonomy): Eukaryota > Viridiplantae > Streptophyta > Magnoliopsida > Asparagales > Orchidaceae > Dendrobium > Dendrobium catenatum. The sequence goes on from NW_021320040.1 coordinate 26,862, forward strand.
AAGTAATTGAAAGCCATACTCGCTAAGCCGCGCAAGGCTTGCACTCAATAATTGCTCACGAGTAGCCAGCAAGATAAAACTTAGCCAAGAACGAGACTAGTCCTAAGTCACTTATAAGCTTCGAACAAAACTATTCTTGGTTTAAAAATTTTTTATAAAACAATATACTTAAAATATAATTAAAAGATTCTTTGCTTTATTGGATTAGATTAAGAATTTTTTCCTTTAAAAAAGACCTATCAAATGGTAAAAAAACACAGAAAGAAAATATTCATGTAGCTAACACCATACGTAATAGGGCATAAAGACTTTTTATCTGTTTGTTTTAGTTTGTCTTAAAATTAAATATAAATGAATTCATGATTTTAGATGCATAGATTGTTTAAGAAAATATTTAAAACTTACATTAAAAATTTCTTAAGATTAAGTTAACTCTTTTAAATTATATTCTTTTTTTTTATAACTTGCCTTTATTTTTCTATAATTTTATTATTAATATTTAAATCCATAGTCAGGTTTTGATCATCCAATTATGAATGCACCGACTTCTTGAGCTAACTAAAAACTCATAAGGATAAAACCGTCATTTTAAACTCAAACTTGATTAATATTAATCAGATTCAATGGCCACTTTCCATAGGTGACATCGCAGCTGGGCATTACTGTTTAAAGACCTTCATATGGCAACTGTTTTGGAATAGTTCATAATTAAAGCTGCACATTCCATATTATGACTTTCTTTTGGACAATTTTTACTTTGTTCTATTTTATTTTTGATATGCTATAATGGTTTGATAAATCTTTGCATACGTTGATTTTGCATTAAAAAAACACTTGAAATTTCTAGATTTTTACCTGTAACTGCTTTGGTCATGATATTTATTAGGGTTTTTCTTTTGACATACAAACTTTTATAGACACAACTAATAAAATGATTAGGATCAAATAATATACAAGGCTAATAAGTTATGAACATATTTGGTGTTTTGTTGAGCTCTACACCATATTTTACTTGTATTTCTTTGAATACACATTCCCACTAGCAGGTTTGGATAGACCACCTAACTTATTAAAGATCATACACTTTCCCAAAGGAGGCTCGCACTTTTAAGAAATTTTATATTCCATAAGCCTTCTTAAGAGTTCAAATCATTTTAATTTTGCATATTCAACAAGTTAGTATTACATTAGAAACATATTCAAGATACAAGTTTTATTTCATTAAAAAAAAAATTTATAAACAACATTCATAGGTTTGGTTGTAAATAGAATATTCTTAACTGTGACAATTTAAATATTGAAAAAGAACTTTGCATCATACATTTCATAAAGGCAAATCATCATTAAAAAGCTTTAGGCGGTGCTCTGCTAGCATTTTATTCCACACAGATGTAAGTCTAGTAGTGTTTGGTGTTCTCATAAATCTCCTAAAGGATTCAAGATATAAATCATTCTAATATTTGTTTAGGCTATATATAAGTAACTATTTTGTTGCAAATCCCCGTAGTCTTAGGTTTTGAGGCAAACCATAATTCTTAAGTCCTTGCCCTGAACAAATAGTCAATACTATTTAATAAAATGACAACTAAAATAAAATAATATTCAACTTCAAAGGCTTAAATCCCAACCAAAAAAAAAAAAAACACTTGAGCAATTTTGAGTTTCTAAGAATCTAGTTCTTTCTTCTTTTTCTATTTTGACTCTAAAATACCCACTTAATTTTGAATCAATCACTCCTTGAGAATTTTTAACCTTAATCATAATTTAAAATTTTGAAATCAAATAAATATTGTTTGCATATTATAATCAAGAAATATTCTTAAGGGGACAATTATCTCTTAACTTATATAATTAAAATCAATAATTATTTGTTTTAATTGGGAACATGTAACTCCATAATTATATAAAAATTCCTATTCCTTATTCCCATAAAAGTAGAAGATAAACATCTCTTGGAACATAGAAAATCTTCTAAAAACCTTTTTTTTTATTGCCTTTGTAAAATATTATGTTCATCTTTTGGCCGCAGAATGACATTATCTTCTACGATATTTGATTACACAAATGCAAATGCTTTAACATTCTTTCATTTTTACATACCAACTATAATTTAATCATGTGCATCTTTTATGTTATTATATTATTATCTTTGTTATATTTAATTATAAAAAATGAAAAAAAAAAATATTATTAATAAATTTCTTGAATACATTTCAGAAATACCTTGACTATCTTTTTGAGATGTTATGTATTACATTATTATTAGTATATCGATCGCCAAAATAGTAACATTAAATTCCACATGTTTCTATTTTTCCACAAGTACATCTATATATACGAGTGCCACGATCGTTTAATGGGATTAAGATACTTTAGCCAGTATCAAATTTATGGGAGTGGCAACTAGCTTTCAAATGCAATTCATTTTAATAACTAGTAAATATATTTTATTAAATAAAAAATTAAGAAAGGAATTCTCCCTGACCTCAACCATGACTTTCGATGGAACTGTCTTATTTTATACTTAATCATCGGGAGAGGCAAGTACTTCTAGGAAATGAAAGCAGGCTTAATAAAATGGAATAATGTTGTTTGGAATTGGCCAAATTTCTTAACTCTTCTTCTAAAAGTTTATGGCTCAATGCTCTCCTAGAGGATGAATTGCATGGAGGTCACCTGAGCAATGATGGGTAAAGCATACAACAAGTAGTTTAGTTATTTTAATTTTTTTAATGTTTGAAAAATTAATCATATATATATAGGTGTGTCACTAAGGGTTAGACTAGTGGGTAACCAATCCACTTTCTCTATCAATAAAGGGTTAAAACTAGGAAATTTTCTTTGGCGGCTACCACAAATACACACACGTGCACACTCATGTTTCTCCACGTTGCCAAAACCTTACATGAAATATGAGTTCACTATTTATATAAATTAAAAATAGTTTAACTAGCATCATTGCGCTAGCTAGGTAGTGTTGCGGGTAACAAAACTGATGAGTTAAATCACCAATTGTTGCATTAGTTCACCCATTCTACTTTCTATAACTCTCTTGCACTATTTTACAATAATATTTTATATTGCAGCACCCGATCTGGTCTTATGGTTCTCCCAATGTTTTACATCTATGCTAAGCTCTCCATCACTTCTTTAAGACATCGACCACTGAAATGTTAAACTAGTGATACTATGAAACTTGGGCATTTATAATTTTGTTGTGCTAACACTATTGTGCATCATTATTGGTTAAATGGTTATAATTTAGTTCGTTTTATTTATTTTTTTTTTGCACAAAAATATAAAGATTAAAAGCACTAGAATCATAT
>NW_021320041.1:0-3077 GCF_001605985.2 Dendrobium catenatum
CGGAGGACTGTGAAACGACGGTCAAGCCGAATCGTTTCCCCCATCCATTGCAATCGACTAGCATAATCAGAATTAATTGCAAGCCACTCTAATAAATTTTCAACAATGATCCTCTAGGCATTCTCAGACATCTTTGCCTCAGTTTGGGCTTAGCGTGAAGAAGTGTTTTGAACATGCACTAAAAAAACTTCTTGGCCTATTGTTCCTATTAGATCGGAACGCACGACTGGAGCTCGCCAGGAGGGTAAGGATTTTTTTTTCTTCTTGAATGCTTCTTCGGCTAAATCCTGTAAATTCTTTCGTTAATCTTTCGCATCCACCGTTGTTCTTCTCAGACTTTGTGTGCTTAAAAAGGAGTAGAGTTTTGAAAGAGTTGAGAAAGAATCTTCTTATCCTCCTTCTACCACATTGTTGGATGTTCATGTCAGATTAGAAGTCACGATGGGAGTCGCTAAAGAATCTTATTCGCTACGTTGTTCATTTCGGATCTAAAGTACGATTGGAGCTCCCTCTAAGGAAACGATCTTTTTTCTACTGCGCTCTTTTTTGTCTATCATATTTATATATTTGTTTGGTGTTTATCTCTTAAATCTCCTACCCTCAACCCTTCACATCCATTGTCGTCCCAAATTCAGACGTCCCATCCTGCAGCTAGCCGCCATCAACCATCATTCGACCATCACATGAAACAGTGGGCTAATAATGAAGTTAGGGCCAAATCCAAGTTTTGGTAGGACACTTACATCCTGACGAACCTTCCCTTTGGTTATTCAATGGCAATCAAGTATTCCCTTCCGCGCTCCTCTTCTACTTTTTCCCTGATCAAACTTCACAATTCCAATATCTATGTGTCAGTTGTTGCAATTTGATGTGGGTTTTATTATTATTCAACGAAGAGAGGAAGGAGGCCATCACAACGACAGATTTGGGTATCAGTTTGTGGTATGTTAAATGTTAATTTGTTCTTTTACCCAAAATAATGCAAATATTAGTTTTTTGTTTTTTTGTTTTTTTTTTTTGTTTTTTGTTTTTTTTTTGTGTGTGTGTTTTGGACAATAGATGGGAAACATTGTCAGAAAGGCTGTTTTTTTTAATGATATGGTATTGCTTCATCCAAGTGTTCTTGGTAGACATAAATTCATTTTAGACTGCCCTTGATCTGATGTAGTAAAAGTTAATAGACGTAAATTCATTTTATTTTCTTGATTTGATTCTTTATTATTTAAATCTAAGGTAAAAATTTGTATTATTTATTCCGTCTTATCTAATTTTAAAATTAAAAAAATTTTCAATCAACTATTTTACTGAATATCAAAATATACTAGCATTTAAGTATAATAATTTAATCATTTTCACTATTTCTGATATGCAAAGATTTTGTTATTGAATATACATTGATCAATTTCATATAAAAGTGCTTAACAAAGAAGATTAATAGAGAATAAGTACGCGGCCGGATATCTGGTCAAATTCCGATGAAAAAGAACAGTTTTTTATTGTATTGATGAATTGTGCCAAAAAAAAAAAAAACGCTACCGCTCCGCACACTGTGGTGGAAGGGATAAGCATGCGTTGGTCAAGGAAAGAGTATTTTGCATAACGTTTAAGAGAATTTTGGCTTAAAGAGCTTCACATGTTTAGCTTGATTTTTATATGTAGATGCTTTTGAAATACAAGGCATTTTTGAAGTGTCTAGTGTGATTTTTTTTTTTAAATGATGTTATCCTTGATGCTTCTTGAGCTTTTCTTAGCTCTTGGGAGTTTAGGCTGGTTTTATTTTATTTTTTTTTTTTTTTTTTTTTTGGCCCCTTTTAAAAGAGCAATGCTTGTTTTAAAGCTTTATCAAGTAAAATTGATTTGATTCAAAATATTCATGTGTATATTCAGATTATATTTTCTCTTATTTTTTTAGTTATTTAAATGTTGTTTTATAGTTTGGACTTTGTTTTCACATGTTTATAAATTACTCTCTCGTCATAGAGTAAATGGGTTAATTTTGAATTATTTGTACGAGGCTATATGGTCTTTTGCTATTTTTATGATCCTTCGTTTATATCCTTTATGGAGTATAGCATTCCACCTTTCATCATCATTTCCCGCCATTTTGTGCTTTTGGTTTCATTTTCCTATGTTCAATTCTCTCACTTTTGACAAAGAAGTTGACGGAGAAGATGAGAACGTACAACACAACTAGTGGCTCTTCCGTATGTGTGGATTATTAGAAATTACTGTTATACGTAATTGTAGCAGTTGTATATATTAACCGTCCGACTATCAGTTCCCGGCTCGTTAAATTCGAGCAACCGAGTTGGGTTGTGACAGACCGACTGCTACTAACCACCACCGTCAACCGCCCATCTCTGACCACCACTGGTCATCATCGATGTCAATGTTGGCCACTAACCACTATCATTTTTTCACTTTTTATTGCATTCATTTTATTTTAAATCAAATAGGAAAAAAAAGTATTCTCATGCATTCATTTTACACTTAGCCACATAACTCCTAAGTATTCTTTTTACATTGCATTCCTTTTATATTGTATTTCTTTTACACTGTATTTCTTTTTCAGGCAACCAAATAACCCATAAATCCAAGATTCAATGTAAAGTACTGGAGTTTCAAAATTATGATGATTTTAATATTATCATTTAGATATATCCTAAATCCTGCAACAAAACAACTAAACGTGCCCTTAGCGTTAGGAGAACTCGTTTTAATATTTATAATTAAATTCATTCAACGTGGCTCTCTTTTTTTCCCCTCTAAATAGCTTATAGAGGGAGAAAAAGTACTTATAAGTAATATCACCCCAACAGCATTAGCATCACTGTCCAAATTTGGTTGCATTAACATGTTCTAATTCTTCACTGTATTCACTGCTCTCATATATTCAGTCCATTCGAACTTAAAGTCGTTATTAATTCCTATTTAACCAAAAATTTAAACTATTTAAAAAATGTACGACAATGTTTATCTATTTAGATACACTAATTTCATTGCACAAAATATATATTGTTAGGATTTAAAAAAATAATTAAGATTATAATGGAAATATAAAATTAATTAGAATTATA
>NW_021320041.1:8400-34694 GCF_001605985.2 Dendrobium catenatum
CACTTAGGCTTAACAACCTAATTACTAGACTCAACACCCACGAGTATCAACTTTGGTTGGGGACTAGGGTTATAGGCTTGTTTTGATTTGTCTTCATATTTCATCGGCTGCTTGCCTTTATCTATATTATAAACTACCTATTTTTCTTTTTATGCTCTTGAGAAACATGTTGAGTCAGCCTCACCTCTTTTAGCATGCGGGGCTTTATCCTTCTTTGTCTTATCAGAGTGGCTCCATAACAATACCCCTATGCCACCTCTTCAACCCCATCAACTAGATCCCAACCCAACTTCCCTTTCTCATTCACTCTAGGATGCACATAGAAGCCCTAGCTGTCAGCCCTCTTTCCTATCCATTCGCTCAAGCTCATATGGAGGAGCCAAAGCAATCGACCCCTTCTCTCTTATCTTACTATTCCACAAACCAAGGGTTGAACCCCTCTCATCCTTATACCCTTCTTACTTGAGACCACCTCCCCTCATCCAATTTTTACACAACCGGCCCTACTCGACCTCTTGCACCTGTCTGACCTAACTAGTTTCTTTCCTTTATTAAATTTATTATTATTAAAAAAAACTATTCTTATTGACACTAAAATCATCATCCTAGTGCACATAGGTAAATTACTTTATGGCTTGCATAAAAAAAAATGTAATGAAGACCCGTATCCATCATATCTTTGATATGACTGGGATAAAATAATAAGAACACATGAAGACATGTGTTTGTTATATCTTTGATCCAGCTAAGAGAAAAAAATTATATTAATACCCTACATCATCGTGTTTTTGAATAATTGGTCGGAAAAAACAAAAGGCAAGTGCCTACCTGCTACAAGGGGGTGTGATATCAGGAAGGCACTTGCCTATATTCTTATTTTATTAAAAAAATTAATTGTGAGGTCCTTTGTTATTAAAAATTTTAGCAAACTCTCGATATCTACTAAAACTCTCCCGATAAGAAAATACTAGATGTTTCATTCTCTAAACCAAGAACTTGACATTGGTTGAGGGTTAAGCTAACGTGGAGACTCATTCTTATATCAAAAAAAAAAAAAAAAACTTAAAAACAAGTTAACCAAGAAAACGGATAGGCCAATTTTAACTGTAAGAATAACATAGCCACTAATGGTTACATAAAAGATAGATTATATGGTCAGATTTGTTAAACACCATAAGCCAAGATTTCTCGTTTTTCTTTTCCATTAATCCAATGGGTGAAGCACAAAAATAAACTCCAATTGATTGGGATTTGAAGACATCATGAAATTTTAGAGATGATCAAGATAGGTTGATTTTATTTGATCAATAGTTTATATTAAAAATACAACAAGAACATTACGGTTATGGTCCATTTGGACAACAAATTGTCATAACCTTTAAAAGAATTCATTTGTGGAGATAATTGGAAGGGAATTATTTATTCTCCTTATAATATTCCAAGTTTTCTGCAATATTTATAGATGCAATATTAATATAGTGAATAAAAATGAAAAGTGAATTAACACCAGTAATAAATTTTTATTATATATATATACTAAATGAAACAAAAAAAAAAAGTTGCCAAAAAAAGTTGAATTAATAACCATAATGAATGCCAATTTAATACATTGACTACATAATAAGAAATTAAAAAGAAAGTGAATTAAGGCACATAATAATTGAAAATTTAATACATAGACCAAAAGAAAGGAAATTGAAAATAAGAAATTAATTTATTTAATTAGTTTCTTTAATATTTATCAGCCCATGAATGACCCTAGAAAAAAATTTCAAAAATATAATAAATTAATTTTGTATAATGGTGATTGAATGGGAGAATAAATTCTAGTTCAGTACTTTTGATATAAAAAACATAGAGAACAAAATTTCTGTCCTCATTTGTATAAGGTTTTGAACTTCAATACCCATAAGCTCCTATGAATAATTCATAAGAATTGCTACGTCAATACCAAACCTAAGCTGTGGGGTCTAAAAATTTATATCCCAGCCTCTCCTCAGCTCTTAATTAACCGGAGAGTTTTAATAGATTTAAATTACGATGTAAACTTTCAAAAACCTGATTAGGTTTTAGACTAGGCACTATCCAAAGATTTTTCCATCATTTTGTTAGGACTTTATGAACTCAGTTTTGAAATTTCACAAAGGTGCAAGCCCCTATGATTAATTACATCTCCAGATAACTAGAGATAAATTTCAATTAATGATATTCATTCGAATAAGTCACAATAATTACCTAGCGCATAATAGTGATGATTTTAGGGCTTGAATTTGGTTTTGACTTTTAGTGTTTATGTCTTGAAATCTATCACTATACTCTTAAAATGGATGATGGTGCAATTATGAAAGGCCCGATTAAAATCCCATGATTTCATCACCATGAGTTGTCATGATTCATAATCTACTTAATTATAGGAGGTAGTCGAACCAAACTGATATAATGATCATTGTCGGTAGCCATGTGTTGCATCTATTAAGGGTTGATGTTTATTTAATGGGGTAAATTTAAGTCAATGTTTGCTGGTAAAGAGCTTTCTATCTTATCGAGTGCTCCCTATAATTCATTTCACAAAGAGGGATTAAGCCATTGGGGACCATACGGGCTTTGGGCATGACCATAATATAACGATATCCTTGTACGATAAAATCTCTCGATAACAAAATGCTAGTTAAGTCATTTCACATGGTACCAAATGGTTATATCTTCCTGTAGGCCCAGAGTTCGCATGGAAAGACTCACGTGGCTAGTTTTGGATTGTTTTTCTTCTCGTTTGACATCTTTGAGTTATGTCTCTTTCAATAACGGGAGTATAATAGAGAGACAAGAAATTCGTAATGTACTCTCTTTTTCAGAGTTGTTGTCTTGGTTTATTTATTTGTATTTGTATCTAGATTGTGACCTAAATTTATGTAGGTCTGAAGCTGAAATAGATATAGAGGAGGATGATAAACAATGTATTTTAGGAAGAAGGAACTCCACAAATAGCAATGTTGTGGCCAGAAGGAAATCTTATCAGAAGAAATTTACTATCCTATCAAGCACTAGGAAGATTACGCATACCTGGCTTGACATGTACAAATCCAGTGATGCTAGATGTGCAGAGGAGAATTATGGAAATGTAGATGGTGAGCAAGATACGGATAGGTCTTAAGTTGATATGGATATGGAGGAAGATAAACAAGCAAATGGGTCAAGATGGAACTCAACAAATAATAATGCTTCCACTAGAAAAAAAATTTCATAAGAGGAAAAAATCAGCTGTCATGTCAAATACTCTGAAACATGCACGTATCGAGCCTGACAATTTTAGAGTTCCAAGATATGTGAAGGAGAATTCTGCACATGCTGAAAATTCGGCTTATATGTCATAAATTTTATTTCTTTATAAAAACTTTCCTCGTAAGTCGACATGAATTTTTTAAGAGACACTTTCAAAATTCCTCAAATATTTTAAGAAATTCTCATACTTAAAAATCCTTTTAAAGACCATGTGCATCCTACATTTTTTTTTTTTTAATTCCTTTAAACCACATTATGTATACTAGAGTTAATTCCAACATATAGTTTTAAAATATTTCTAATTACCCTCACATTTCCTAATGTTTTCTTTTCCTTATATTTAAAGTTTTTGCTCGAACTATAGGTTATTCAAATTGAATATTCTCAACTTCAAACTCAAACATCTCTTTAAAATCAAATTTGAGTTTGATCAATAACAATACATGCAATAAACTTTTGAAAATAAACTACACATGTGAGTCAATTTCTTGATCTTTTCTCTTAAGCCAAACACAACATAACACTTTAAAAATTTATCCCTAACCTATCAATAAACTTGAAGACTAAACCTTTACTCTTAGACAATGGGCTAGGGCTTAAGCCATATGTTCCCAAGTCATGATCTTCAAATGCTAAACTGCCAAGGGGCCAAATAGACTTAAACTAGCCCTAATGATTTTCAGTGAATAGATAAGGAACTTGTCCCAAGACCCTAAACCAAACTTTGGTGTAATAAAACATCAATCCAAGCCCACCATGTTGCTTGCTGAAGGTAATCTAATGACCATATTCTACTATCCATCACTAGGCTAATCCAACAACTGTTAGCCAACCTCCTAAGTTTATTAGCATAGAGTGGGTCTAAGACTAGTCAACTTTGGCATAAATCATAGGCCAGATCAACACACCTATCAAATTCTCTATTTAAGACTACCTTGATCACTCGAGCCTTGGACCTATTATCTTAGGAAAGCCCTAGGGAAACTCATTAGCCTCGTCTAATTGATTGGACTTTTAACTAAGATCAATTCATGATCAAGCCACCACAACCAATAGTTGACTATGGTCAATAGTGACTATGTTTCTCAATTATCAATGGATATTTTGGATATCCAAGTGTTATTCGAAGCTATTCATGGTTGCAAGCTAACTTGATATATAATTCAATATATATAAAGAGTGAGTAAGAAAGTCATTACACAGTGTTAGAAAGGCCAAGCATAACAAAAGTGTGAAAAGCTACAATATCTTTAAGAATAAAGAACTTCAGATAAATGATAGTTGTTTTCAAATTAGTTCGGGCCATTTGAAAGAATTCAATTCCATACAGTACAAAAGGCTGCTAAATTAAGTTAAAATGAATGGCCAAATGGGAGTCGAAGCAGTAAAACAATACTACAACTTGAATTAGATACAGATGAACAGAAGTTGAAGTATCATTCTAAGTTATACCCTACTTGTCCCTTGAAATTTTAGGGGACCTAACAAGAAGGAGCCTCCCACACCTTTCATCAACAACTGAACTAAAAAAAATAGTTAATTCTTATTCTCTATCCTTCATTGCCGACTAATGACCTGTCTTTCTTCTATACCGGCTAAAATCTGAGACAAAGCGAAATGTTAGCTCACATCCAGGTTCCCTGCATGAGTAAGGCCATTCACTAGTGTGCACTTATGTGCTCTGTGGGAGCCCATGCCCATTTGAACGTCATCTTGTAGCCTTTCCAAGGGCACTTGAGAGGCTGATCATCATAATGCATCTTTCGATGATGCAACCGAACACTTCCTCTTCTCATTAGATTTCCATTTAGGAGCACCGTTGCCTTTTTTTATATAATTTCATGTATATCATCATCTATGCCTGAATCAGATTGAGACCTATCTGCATCTGGAACACAAGCCAAATTTTCATCATGTGCAGAATTCTCCATCGCATATCTTGGATCGCTGAAATTGTCAGGCTTGATACATGCATGTTTAAGAGCATTTGACATGATAGCTGATTTTTTCCTCTTATGAAATTTTTTTCTAGCGGAAGCATTGTTATTTATTATGTTCCATCTTGACCCACTTGCTTGTTTATCATCCTCCATATCCGTATCAGCTTCAGACCTATCTGTATCTTGTTCGCCATCTGCATTTCTAGAATTCTTCTCTGCACATCTAGCATCACTGGATTTGTCAAGCCAGGTATGTGTAAGCTTCCTAGTGCTTGATCGGACAGTAAATTTCTTCTGATAATATTTCCTTCTAGACACAACATTGCTATTTGTGAAGTTCCTTCTTCCTAAAATTGCTTGTTCATCATCCTCCTCTATATCTAATTTAGCTGCGAACCTATCTATATTTGGGTCACAATCTGGATACAAATACAAATAAATAAACCAAGACAACAACTCTGAAAGAGAGAGTACATTACCCAATTTCTCTCTTTCTCTCTATCTTACTCTCTATTGCGAAAGAGAAAAAACTCAAAAACATCAAACGAGAAGCAGAACAATCCAAAACTAGGCGCCTGAGTCATTTCCATGGTGGACTGCGGGCCTATGGAAAGATATAACAATTTAGTACCGTGTGAAATGACTTAACTAGCCCAATAACATTTATAAAGGATGGATATGTCATGCTTGGGTAGCCATCTCATTAGCTAATCTTCACCGTCAGATCTCCTGAGTACGCCATCCAACGGTTCATCCAAAGGGCATCTCCACTACAAGATAGGGACCAAGGAGATGGCCCGGGAAAGGATCAGGGCGCAATTAATGGGCGGGTCTGGTGCAGGGGTGAGGACTACGATGCCACCAGCTTGTCCTCATTAATGTTCACATGTGACACACTGATTTTTTTTTTCTTTTATTTTATTAAATATCTATACTCTTTATTTTTTATTTTTTTGTTTCATTAATAAAGTGATGGTTAAAGCCTGTACGGGTATTTTTAAATTAATATTATTTTATTAGTCCATTAATTTCAAAACATAAATTTGTACTTTTAAATCTAGAATTCTCCTATGGATATCTAGCATTACCATCTTTGTCAAGCCTGGCATATGCATTTTTTATAGTGCTTGAAATGTACTCTGGCTATTTTCACTGCCCAATCTCCATTACAAGGAATAAAATCCTCATCTTCTATGACTAACCTAATTTTCTCTTGGTCTTTCTCGGAGGCATCCCTGTACTTTACAAATTTCCACTGATGATCGAGTCCTAGCTCCTCAGCCACAAGTTTTGCTTTTTATTCAATTTTATGATATTCTGCAAATTGTGAATGACAAGCCCATCAACACATTACGCCAAAAATCGGAAGAGCAAGTTCAAAAGTTGCATAAATAAAATTAATAAAAATGAAACCGTATTTCAACTAAAACAGGCACAAATCAAACCCACTTGTAGGTAGTAAAAAAAATTCAAAATAATTCTTTTCTACTTTTTTTAATTATTTTTTTATTACCCTTACAAAAAAAGGAAGAATTCAACAGACTGTCATCAAGGAATCCTAAACGAATCAAATATTCTTCTAAAAAAGTTTACAATCAATACCAAAATTGATAAAAGTTAGTGGTGGCAAATGTTTCAGCACAAACACGATCAAGAGTTAACTTGAAACTTATTCAATACTAGATGTTTAATTCTCTAAACCAAGAACTTGACGTTGGTTGAGGGTTAAGCTAAGGTGGAGACTCATTCTTATATCGAAGCAAAAAAAAAAAAAAAAATCCTTAAAAAAAAAAAAAAAAAAAAAAAAAAAAAAAAATCCTTAAAAACAAGTGAACCATGAAAACAGATAGGCCAATTTTAACTGTAAGAATAATATAGCCACTAATGCTTACATAAAAGATAGATTATATGGTCAGATTTGTTCAACACCATAAGCCAAGATTTCTCCTTTTTCTTTTCCATTAATCCAATTGGTGAAGCACAAAAATAAACTCCAATTGATTGGGATTTGAAGACATCATGAAATTTTAGAGATGATCATGAAGATAGGTTGATTTTATTTGATCAATAGTTTATATTAAAAATGCAACAAGAACATTACGATTATGGTCCATTTGGACAACATATTGTCATAACCATTAAAAGAATTCATTTGTGGAGATAATTGGAAGGGAATTCACTATTCTCCTTATAATATTCCAAGTTTTCTACGATATTTATAGATGCAATATTAATATAGTGAACAAAAATGAAATGTGAATTAACACCTGTAATGAATTTTTATTATATATATATATATACTAAATGAAACAAAGTAAAAAAGTTGAATTAATAACCATAATGAATGCCAATTTAATGCAATGACTAAATAATAAGAAATTAAAAAGAAAGTGAATTAATGCAGATAATAATTGACAATTTAATACATAGACCAAAAGAAAGGAAATTTAAAATAAGAAATTAATTTATTTAATTTTATCAACCCATGAATGACTCTACAAAAAAATTTCAAAAATTAATAAATTAATTTTGTATAAAGGTGATTGAATGGGAGAATAAATTCTAGTTCAGTACTTTTGATATAAAAAACATAGAGAACAAAATTTGTGTCCTCAATTGTATAAGGTTTTGAACTTCAATACCCATAAGCTCCTCTGAATAATTCATAAGAATTTCTACGTCAATACCAAACCTAAGCTGTGGGGTCCAAAAATTTATATCCCAGCCTCTCCTCAGCTCTTAATTAACCGAAGAGTTTTAATAGATTTAAATTACGATGTAAACTTTCAAAAACCTGATTAGGTTTTAGACAAGGCACTATCCAAAGATTTTTCCCTCATTTTGTTAGGACGTTATGAACTCAGTTTTGAAATTTCACAAAGGTGCAAGCCCCTATGATTAATTACATCTCCAGACAACTAGAGATAAATTTCAATTAATGATATTCGTTCAAATAAGTCGAAATAATTACCTAGCGCATAATAGTGATGATTTTAGGGCTTGAATTTGGTTTTGACTTTTGGTGTTTATGTCTTGAAATTTATCACTATATTCTTAAAATGGATGATGATGCAATTATGAAAGGCCCGATTAAAATCCCATGAATCCATCACCATGAGTTGTCATGATCCATAATCTACTTAATTATAGGAGGTAGTCAAACCAAACTGATAGACTGATCATTGTTAGTAGCCATGTGTTGCACCATTTAAGGGTTGATGTTTATTTAATGGGGTAAATTTAAGTCAATGTTTGCTGGTAAAGAGCTTTCTATATGATCGAGTGCTCCCTATCATTCATTACTCAAAGATGGTTTTAACCATTGGGGACCATACGGGCTTTGGGCATGACCTTAATATAACGATATCCTTTTACGACAAAATCACCCGATAAGAGGGCCCATTGGCTAAGAGTGATGTTTTATTCTTCATGTTTATTGATAGGTTAGGGATAAATGTTTAAAGGGTTATGTTGTGTTTGGCTTAAAAAAAAAGATCAAGAAATGGACTCACATGTGTAGTTTATTTTCAAAAGTTTATTGCATGTATTGTTATTGATCAAACTCAAATTTGATTTTAAAGAAAGGTTTGATTTTGAAGTTGAGAATATTCATTTTGAATAACCTATTGTTCGAGAAAAAACTTTAAATATAAGGAAAAGAAAACATTAGGAAATGTGAGGGTAATTAGATATATTTTAAAACTATAAGTTGGAATTAACTCTAGTATACATAATGTGGTTTAAAGGAATTTAAAAAAAAATTGTAGAATGCACATGTTCTTTAAAAGTATTTTTAAGGATGATAACTTCTTAAAATATTTGAGGAATTTTGAAAGTGTCTCTTAAAAAATTATGTCGACTTACGAGGTAAGTTTTTATAAAGAAATAAAATTTATGACATATAAGCCAAATTTTCGACAAGGGCAAAATTCTCCTTCGCATATCTTGGAACTCTAAAATTGTCAAGCTAGATACGTGCATGTTTTAGAGCATTTGATATGACAGCTGATTTTTTCCTCTTATGAAATTTTTTTCTAGTGGAAGCATTATTATTTGTTGAGTTCCATCTTGACCAATTTACTTGTTTATCATCCTCCATATCCATATCAACTTCAGACCTATCTGTATCTTGCTCACCATCTACATTTCCATAATTCTCCTTTGCACATCTAGCATCACTGGATTTGTACATGTCAAGCCAGGTATGCGTAAGCTTCCTAGTGCTTGATCGGATAGTAAATTTCTTCTGATAAGATTTCCTTCTAGCCACAACATTGCTATTTGTGGAGTTCCTTCTTCCTAAAATTGCTTGTTTATCATCCTCCTCTATATCTATTTGAGCTTCAGACCTATCTAAATTTAGGTCACAGTCTAGATACAAATAGAAATAAGTAAACCAAGACAACAACTCTGAAAGAGAGAGTACATTACCAATTTCCTCTCTCTCTATCATACTCCCTGTCTTGAAAGAGACCAAACTCAAAGACATCAAACGAGAAGTAAAACAATCCAAAACTAGGCGCGTGAGTCTTTTCCATGGCGAACCCTAGGTCTACATGAAGATATAACCATTTAGTACCATGTGAAATGACTCTCTCTCTCTCTCACTCTCTTTTTCTCTCTCTCTCTCTCTTTATATATATATATATATATATATATATATATAATGTTAGTTATAATAAATAATAATAATATTAATTACTTTTATTAATAGTAGTATGATATTAAAATTAATATTTAAATTAATTACAATTAATATCAATATAAATTTTAAACAAAAGTAATAATAATAAAATATAACAGTGATGTATTACCTTCAGCTAATTTTAAGTGGGCTAATGTGTTATAGCTTGGGTTTTGGAGTATATATTTATGTGGGCTTTTCACACTTGTGGACTTAGAAAGGTTGAGTGGAGTGGGATGATTATAGTGATCTTGGGTTTGATGAGGTATGCATCCTTGGGCTTATAGTGGGTGATTTGAATAGGGTTTGGATTGGTGAGTATGGGCTTTATAGATAGAGTTGTGGGGGAGAGAAGGGGCAGGCAAGGTAGAGTAGGATATATGGTCGTGAGGGTAACGGTCAGAGGTTCGAAAGAGCTCAGCTTCTATAAGAAGAGAAATGAGGAAGAGCAATAAATTTTGTGATAGGTCTAGGTTTTTGGTTGAGGATAAAGGCTTCTAGGACAGGACCTAGAGGAACAATGAAGATGATGGAGATGGGTTCATGAGTTTTGCAACTATTGGTGGTCTTGGCATCAGGTTGTATGATGATCGATGGCTTCAGCTTTGAGAAAAATTGAAAGGCTATTAGTTGTAGAGGGTCGCATACTGGGTTCAGCTTCGGTAAGTGCATGGGTGTTAAAAGAAAGGAGAATATCGAAGGTTGAAGCTTGTGAGTGGGTTTCGTGCATTGGAGTCGAGCGTTGAAGGAAGCAAAGAAGAGATGTCCTCTTTTGTTTTAATAATGGGGCAAGACCATACTAGCTTTTATCAAGTAGAGACTTATATGAGAGTGATAGAGTACTGCATACTTAGGTCCTTTGTAGCTGCGGGATACTATTCCACAAGCTAATATAAGAAACATTTGTTCAAGTACACCTTTCATTTTGTAGCATTACATACATTTTCATTATTTTTCTCATTTCTGTTGATATATATGTTGCTTTATGGAGGCTCCAGAAGAGCAGGAACCTAGTTTTTGGAAGGTACAAAATAAGGCTCTGTACTTCTTCTTTAGGCATAACTTTAGGGTGTAGACTTCGGTCCTCAATAAAGCATATTGTATTTTTCTCTTATTTGCTATTGTAAGCTTATGATTCATAGGAAGTTAAATATTTTGTGCATTCAGGAAACTAAATGGGTTGGAGAGAGAAGGCTAAGAAAATTGATAGTTTAGGATTTAAACTTTGGTATTTGGGTAGGAGTCGTACTAGAAATGGTGTAGGTGTTATTATAGATAAGGTTTAAAGGATATTATTATAAAAATTAATAGGATTGGAGATAGAATTATAGCTTTAAAGATTTTTGGTAGTCTGGTAAAAGTCGTATTAGAAATGGCGTAGGTGTGATTATATATAAGAGTTTGAAGGATAATATTATAAAAATTGATAGAATTGGAGACAAAATTATAATTTTGAAGATTATTGTTGATGCTAAGATTATTAATATTATAAGTGCTTATGCTACTCAAGTAAGTTTGGATATGTGTTTAAAATTAAAATTTTAGAATGACTTAAAAGAATTAATTCAAAATATACTTCTTAAAGAAAGGATTTTTATTTGAGAGGATTTAAATAGACATGTTGGTAGAGAGATAGAGGATTTAAAAGTATTCATGGTGGATATAGATTTGGAGCGATTAATGAAGGTGGTAAGACTATATTAGATTTTGTTCTAGCTTATGATTTTATAATTACTAATACTTTATTTAAGAAAAGATATGAGCTTCTCATCACTTATAAGAATGAATATAGTAAAATACAGATTGATTATTTGCCTATAAGAAAAATAAATCATTTAGATTGCAAAGATTATAAAGTTATTCCGAGTGAAATTTTATGTACCCAACATCGCTTATTAGTAAGACTTTAAGATGAATGGACATAATATGAAAAATATAATAAAATATTGTTCTAAGATTAAGTGAGGGCATTTAAAGAACACCAACAAAAATATTTTTGAGAGTAAGATTTGAGATCTTAAGATTTTGTCTGTGCATGAGAAAACAAATGTTATGTGGAAAAAAAAGCTAGTAACATCAGTTAGATTTGTTTTCATTCCTAATCTATTCTAATAGAGGTGTGAAAATGTTGTTGTACATGATGATATTTCAATAGATGTGTGAAAATACTTAGGAGATGAAGGAATTTCTTAGCTTACGAAACTTTTCAATATTATTTTGAAGGCTAAGAAGATGTCAAATGAGTGGAGTGTGTTGATTCCTATTTTTAAGAATTAAGGTGATGCACAAGAGTATGTATTATGGAGGAATTAAGTTAATGTGTCATACTTTAAAACTATGGGAGAGAGTTGTTGAGCATAGGTTACGACGTGATACTAATATTTCTTAAAATCAATTTGGATTCATGGTGATTTTGATGAGACATAGGAGAAAATGCTTTACTTCCATGAAAATTTTGCGTTGATTTCTCATTTATGAGGGATCCACAACTCATGGGAACAAAACCAATCAAAATAGTGATCAAAACAATTATAAAGGATTGAGATATGGATCCGCTAAAAAAAAAACTCATGTAATTCCAACAAAAGATTAGAGAGATATGCTCAATTTTTCTTTGGCCCCATAGTACAGTCGTGCTTAGAAACTTATAGCGGCATATCAACCCATGGTTATTCCCAGGGTTGTTGACGTGGATCTTTTCTTAGGTTGCTCCCTGATCCTTCCCATTCACTCCTAGACCACCATTCCACACCCCTATTTCAAACTTTTATTCAGCAAATCAAGGTTCCATGAGTTCTCATTACGCAATAGAGCTTGATAAGTTTTTAAATATCATTCTCATCATATCTACAATGAAAAAGAGTAATTGACAAATTATCATTATTTGTAAGCATGGAGCATTGATTATAGCGTTGCGGGATTGTATTTTACTATTTTATGCTTTGATGAGTATATTGGGAGGAACCATAACTACTCAAATAGTATCATGAAAAAAGGAAAAAAGATACTTGTACCCACATTCTCACAGTTGCCCAAGCTTGGCTGCCTCTCTTGCTTTTTAGTCCCGACAAGTGATTTAAACCACTTTGCAGAAATGCCCATGATTATTACAACTCAGCTTTACACAATTATGACCTGCAGAAAAAAAAAAAGTTTAGTTAAAGATTTAAACCATTGCTTAAAATCTTCCTAAATAAATAAATTATTCATATCTTGACTAATGTTTCACATCCTTCATAGCTCGCATATCAAACTGGTGGGTCCAAAAAAATTAAATATTATCATGAATTCCATATAAAAGAGAACCATAATACTAAGTTAAAGTGTTGTAGAGATGAGGATGCTCAGGTGGATGAGTGGCTTTACCCTTAGATATAGGATACGAAATGAGCATATACGTGAAAAGGTTGGAGTAGCTCCAGTGGAAGATAAGATTAGAGAGAGTCGCCTTAGATGGTTTGGTCACATAAAACGACGGCCTTCCGATGACCCGGTTAGGAGAGTAGAGGTATTAGATTTGACTTATTTTAAGAAAGGTAGGGGTAGACCTAAAAAGACTTGGTTAGAAAATATTAGGAATGACCTTTCTTTATTATATTTAAATGAGAATTTGACAATTGAGAAAAAGGATTAATGTAGCCGACCCCGACCCCACATAGTGGGATAAAGGCTTAATGTTGTTGTTGTTGCTATTGTAAGCTTATAAAAAGATATAGATTATTAAAATGTAAATGAATTATAAACTAATAAAATAGAATAATTTTTTTAATTCAGTTGTTGATGAGCTCTGCTTTCCATTCTGCTCTTATAACTTCTGTGGTTTTTTGTGCTCAAAGCTTTAAACACTCATTGGGATTGCAGTTTCAATCCTTTCATAGTTTTATTCTAAGTTTTGAGGCTTGGTTCCTTCTACCTTATGCTTTGTGACAGACATTGATGAAGGATTATCGTATATATCTTTACTGACTTATCGGGAGATTTATGTATCTTGGTCCCTTTGTTTTTTAGCTATGGTGAGCTTAATGAAGTAGATGCTAATGACCTAAACCTTTTAGGTTAATATTAGGTCTATGGTGGGGAGTCATCGGTATAGAACTTTGTGTGTAACGGACTTATTGATGATGGAATCCCTTTAGTTAGGCCTTAGGCTTTATGTGAAACTTTGAGATAATTTCTTTGGTCCTTTGCTTTGTGCTTAAGTGGACTTGTTGAAGAAGGATTCCTTCAATCCTCACTTTGTGCTTTACGAATTTATTGAAGGATTTGTAGGTTTTGGGTTTAATGGTTAATACCAAATGTAGGTAATTCTTTAACCTTTAATAAGTAAAAAAGACTTCAATATGGGTTACTTGAACTTATCAGATTGGGTGAGTATATGGGTAGTGCCTAAAGTTTATCCAGATCTTGGCCAATAGAGAGAGAACATTTAGGATTTTTGAAGATTTTCAAATTCCTTCAATTGTGAATCTTCTTCCATGGCCGTTGATGGTGGTGGAGGGTCTCCAGTCATCCTCTGATGACCGTAATACCTTAACCCCAGCATCTGCCATGCGTCCAACTCTGTTTGTACAAAAGGTAGATATTTTTTTCAATAGTAGCTTGTCTCATAATTCTTATTTCAAGAATACTCCTCTAATTATTAGAGAAGGTCATTTTGTTTCTAATCAAGAGCATTTTCCTGATGGAGAGAAAGGGAAAGAAGTGATTTTTATTTCCTGTTTAGATCGTAAGACTTTTTTTGTCTTTGTCGGATTATCCTCAATCTGACTCCTAAAGCTAATTATTTGGTTGCTTTTTCTTGTTCTTTTGGATTTAATTTGAAAATGAATAGTTATTTGGAGAAAGGGAATGATGTTGAAAATAACATTTCTGTTGATGGATGTGATAAAGATCCTTCTACAAATTTACTTGGAGTTAATAATATATCTCATGTTTTGGAAAATGCAAATGTATGCATGAAAAATCCACGTATTAAAATAAATTTGAAGAGTACTGCTGAAGATGATGAGGATGAGAATATGGTTAAACTTGATGTGGTAAAAGAAAGTACTAAAGTTCAAGTTCTAAGGAATTCTTTGGTTGTTAAAATTCTTAGCAAAAACATGCCTTTTTTCCATGTGTTGTGTTAAATTAAGACATCAATGGACTAAATTTGGTGGTTTTCATATAACCTCACTTGGGTTAGATTGTCTTTTGTGCTCATTTCAGTCATCTGAAGCTATGGAGGTAGTTCTAATTGGAGGTCCTTGGTATGTTGGGGGTTTCATCATTGGTAAAGACAAATGGTCACCTATTTTCTCTACTACTTCTATGGATGGAATTTCTTCACCTATTTGGGTATGACTTCCACATTTACCTCTTCATTATTGGGAAGAAAGTTAATATTGTAAAAATCATTTCTAAAATAAGAACCCCAATTTTATTAGATAGCAACATGTTCAAATGGGGTAGAAGGGAATTTGCTAGAACTTGTGTTCGAATCAATTTGAATACAAAGCTGCCTTGTGGAATTTGGATTGAAGGTTTGTGTGGTAAAATTTTTTAAAAAATTGAATATGATAAATTATCAATTGTATGTTTCATGTGTGTAAGGATTGGACATAAAGTTTATGTGTGTCATAATGTCTCAGCTGTTCTGAATATTTCTGATAAGGAAAGTCCTAAGAAATCAGCTCATGTTGATGAGAATTCATATGTTCCATGGATGCATGTGAAGTTTAGGAATAAGAAGAGGCAAAAAGTGTTTTTTCAAAATAAATTAGATGGTGTGCAGAAATTGGATTCTCAAAGCCTTATAGATGAAGACAAGGTTAATAAGAAGGATTTGGTTTTGCTTCAAACTATTTCTGAAGAAGATATGGAGAAACTTGACGCCTTATCTGATAAAATTATATCAGATGTGGGGAAAAACAATAAGTTTAGTGTTTTATCTCTTGAGGAAGATGGTAATGAAGATGTTGTAAACTTAGTTGAAGTCAACAATGTTGAAGTTGTTGTCAATAAAGATTCTATTAAAGGATCTTTTAATCAAGATGGAAAAACTGAAGTTGAAAAATCCAAAGCTAGTCAAGTTATTTTATCAGGTGGTATTAACTTGGTAAATAGCTTGAAGGAAAAGTGATGGGAGAATATTGAGTATACGATGCTGATGTTAATGCCGAAGGAGTTGCTGAACCAGAAGAAACTTTCAATAATAATATTTAAAAGTTTATGTGAAGTTGTTCCTGACATTGAACCAGATGAGTCTACTTCCACGTCTGATGTTAATTTGAATTTTAAAAAGGCAAAGATTTTGTAGGATAAAGTTTCTTATTCTAATGGGAATAAGGTTGGTAACTCTTCCAACTCTAAACATAAGTTGTTTAAAGAAATTCAATCATTAAGTTCGCTGGAATATCTACCCAGAAGAAGAAATGATGATTTCACATTTAAGAAGGATAAGGGGGACATTTTCCCTTCAGCTTAATAATATGTTTTCTCAAAAAGATTGGGGCGGTGATGATGGACATATAAAGATTTATGTCTATCTTTATAATGGCTATATTCAAGGAGGCTTTCATTTGATGTTTTGGGTAAGTTTGGGATCTTATAAAATTGATAAGATCTTGTTTCGCTGTTGGAAGCACAGTTGAGTATTCTTTGGAGATCTTCTCTCTTAAAGGAATCTTTTTTGGCATTCTTAAAATTTGCTGACCATTGTAGAAGGATAGTATAGGTTGGGCTACTTTCCATCTATGTTTATTTTTTTTTTTATATTTTCATAATGAGATTAAAGTAATAAAGTTTAGGATTCTTAATATTTTTATTTTATTCCTCTTTAGGATCACTAGGATACTAACCAACCCTTTGGGTTGTTTTATTTTTAGTGTCCCCATCACCCTGATTGCTTTAAAATGAGGAGTAGTGGATCTTATCTTCGTTATGATATTCCTTTTCATTTCAAATATGTTTCTTTTATTAGTTTTTTTCCTTTCAACAATTGTTACTTACCATTTGTCTGGTATAGTAACATCCTAAGTTGTTTTTAATTTCTGGTTGTAATAGGGTTTTATTTTTCTCTTCAATGCAATTTGCATTTTCTAAAAAAAAAAAAAGGTTAGGTGAGCTAGAATTTAATAGATCTTGTCATTAGACTACTAAAATGAGGGTCCTCTACTATGACCTTTCTTCTAGCTTATTGAGTAGATGGAGCTGCCAGTCACTAAGCCACATCTTGGCTTGTTGAGTTTGACCTCATATGCCCATTCAGGTCTTAAAATTAAGATGTAAAGAAATATGCTCCACAATATAGATTTATTAATGTATACGTATTTAAAGTCATACTTTGTGGTTTGAGATTATAAAGCTTACACGCATTTAGTAGCTATTGATTGAGACTTATCCATCTCAATATAACTTTGATTCTCCAATCACTTATGAGAATTTAGTGCATTACGACTACTTGAACTTATCAAGCTAGATAAGCCTTCATGTTTCTTATAGTCCATATTGACAGGTTGATGAAATGGAGGTTCTTCTATTATGGAATTTCTTATGGCTTGTTGAGTAAAAGGAACTAGCAACGAATCAGCCACAGCTGGGCTTGTTGAGGTCAACCTCTTACACCCATTCAAACCTTAAGCTTCAGACTGTTGAAAGACTTGTTCCGCTTTAGCTTGATTGGGTGAAATATGTAGTCATAATTTCTCCTTTTCAAACTTTCAAAGTACCAATATATTGAGGAAGGTGATATCTTAAACTTTTTAGAGAAACACCTATGTAAATTTTGAAAGGGGCAGTTGTCATATTCTTTTATATGGGTGAATACACATCTTTCCAATGTAACCTTATCTCTCTAATCACTTGGCAAAAATTTTCAAACAATAACCACTTTTACTTATCGAGTTAAACAAGCCTTTGTGCTCCTAAAAATCCTTTCTAATAGGTGGATAAAGTGGGGGATCCTCTAGTGTGGCCTTTTTTATGGCTTGTTGAGTAGATGGAGCTATTAGTGATTTAGTCATATTTAGGCTGATTGAACCCAACCTCTTACACCCATTCAAACCTTAAACTTCAGGATATTGAAGGACTTATTTCATTATAGCTCGATTTGCTAGAGCATATATTCACTTAAATTCTCTTTTCTAACCATTAAATTCTTGTATGTTGGAGAAGGTGATGTCCCAAACTTTTTGAAGATCACCTACATATGCGTTGATAGAGAAAATTCTTATATCCTTCTTCATGAAGGAGTATTCATAGTTAGTGATTTTAAATATTTATTTAGGGATATCCACATGAAGTGCGATATCGACTCGAATAAATATATAAAATGCCCGTATATGGTAGGGGGATTTTTTAATAAAGTAGATTTAAATTTTTTTGATTTTAAATATTTAGTTAGAGATCTTGACGTGTAGTACAATATCAACCTAAATAAATATTTAAAAATCCCCTATCTTGTAAGGTGATTTTAGATGAATTTTTTTATTTTGAGATTTTAAATATTTATTTGGAGATCTTGGTATATAGCATAATGTCTACTGAAATAAATATTAAAAATTACCCCAATATTATTGGAATTTTTGAAATGCCTTATTGCACACAAGAGAATTTCAAAATATAAATATATGCATGCACTAACAGATATGCACCTAAATATTGATCATTGTATAGTACATTGGATATAAAATTTTCATGCATGATACTTATTTAAATATCGGCCGTTGATTGGAGGCATAGGCCTCTAACCGTATAAATCAATAAACTAATAAGCTCCTCATTGATATATCTTCTCATTGATGAAAGAACCCTCCTAATTGGATTCAAATTTACCACCAAATTTTTGGTATAGGATGATTGGCCTTCTTATCACCAAGACTAATTATACTTCTTGAAATGCTAGAGGATGCACCATTCATTCAAATAATGTTTACATTCTTGCTCGATAGATTTCTATGTTCTGTTGAGTTTGTAGCTTGATTTCATCAAGTGTAGGCGGGCAGTTCATTCCTAAGTGAGATCATATAGAATTGTTACTTAAAGTGACGGTAGTTCAATCTCTAATGTCAGTACTACTTTAAACCCTAACACCAATGAGTAAGGAGTGGCTTTGGTTGGCTTTTGTATGTTTCCAATACACCCATAATTCTTTTGTCATCTTAGATACCACTCTCTTTTATTCTTTGTTAGGATCTTCTTTAACAACTTCACAAATATTTTATTGAAGGCCTCCACCAAGACATTTCCCATTAAGTTTTATATGGTGAGTATCACCAATTAATTTTATGGTGATTAACAAACTTGTAAATTCTAGTGCATTTAAATAATATAATATTATCTGGGATTATTCGGCATGGCATGTTGAATCTATAAACAATATTATGTGTGAAGAAGTTGATTACGTGCTCGGATGTGGCTTATTTGAATGGATTCGCTTTTACCCACTTTAAAAGTTTATCAATTGCAACTAGAATGAAGCGACATCTGGCTGATGACAATGGATCTATTAGTTCAATTATATCTGTGCCCCAACATTCAAATGGCCAGGAAGCTATGGCTGGGTGTAGTGGATTATGCAGCAGATGTGTAACATCACCGTAAATCTAACACGCATTGCATCTCTTGGCGTGGTCAATATAATATATCACTATTATTGGCTAATAATAACTCATCTTCTTAATTTTAGTAGGCATTTTAGGATCTAACAGATTTGCACCACATAGTCCATCATGCATTTATATTACCATTCTATCAGATTCCATGGTCTCTAGGCATCTTAGACATATTTGATCAAAGGCTCATCAATACAGCATGTCATTGATAAATACGTATCATAATGCCCACTTTTAGATTTATGTGGTTAGATATTTATCCATCGAGAGTTTACTTTCTTTGAAATAGTTAATAATGGTTTCCTCTAATCATCACCTTCCTTAATGTTTAATGTAACCATGATTTTGAGCATCTACTGGTTTTACATCTTTTGACTACTTGACGTTCTTATGGTTGATTTTTAATAATAATATGTAAGGGAGGTTGAGGATCAATCTGGGTTGCATCCTGCTGGCTTAAATCTTATATTCACTATGTATGATGGAATTATAGGAATGTTGCCTTTAAGACTTGACAACTGTGAACCATAATTAAGATAGGCTTTTCCTCAACAATTTTTGCCACATCCTTGGCTAATTTGGCTAGACAAGCTGCTTTGTTATTCTAACTCAGGGAACTCGAGCTATTCTAATATTTAGTACTTGCTTTAAAAGATCAAGAGTTTTCCAATGGTAGTGATATAGTTCAAGTTTGTAAATCTTGTAAATACCCAGAACTTAATTTATCACAAATTAAGAATCACCAAAGATTTAGAGATTTTGGATTCTAACATAGATTTTAGTTTCCAATCCCAACATTAGAGCTTTATTAATGGTTTGGGATTTAGTTAAACAAAAATCTCATTATGTCTCTGTCAGGAGCTACATAAATAAGACTAATGCTAGTTCGGGCTCTTGCAAGATTTAGAAGCTGGGCATATTTAATCAATAACACCCAAATAAATAAGTCTCCCAAAATTATAGTTTCTCCCTTTCCTCAACCTGAATGATTTGTTCATTTAGAAAATTATCATTATGTGTGGAATCTACAAGGATAGGATGCATGGTGTGGAAACCTGCTAAGGCTTATCCCTTCACTGCCTTTTGTGGCATATATGTGATATCACATTATAGTAATATTACTTCCCAGGTAGCTTAACAACCTTTTAACACTTGTCTTATCACCAAGGACTTCAATGGATTGATCTTTGATATCAACATAATATTGTAAGAAAGCATGTAATAGCAGAGTTTCTAAACCATAAAAAATTAATGCTAGATAATTCTTTTCGATTGGGGAATAATATAGTTTTGGTCTGATCAGCCTCTGACAGTTGTAGTTGAGTACATTTTTTTACCTTCAACATTTTGTTGGCAAATAATTCTCTGAGGGACACTTAAAATTTCCTTGTTTAGTGTAAGAGGCTTTCCAAAAAAATTGACGTTGCGAGAATGGGAAGATTTAATAAGTATATTTTTATACTATCAAAAGCTTCCTAGCATTTTACATCCCATTTAAATTAAATGTCTTTCTTCATCAGCTTTTAAAATGACTGGCACATACCTGACAAATTTGATATGAAATATCAAATAAAAGATAGTTGTCCTTGTAAGGAGTGAAGTTGATGGAAATTCCTTAGTGGCAGCATCTCCATAATCGCCTTACTTTTATTGGGGTTGATTTTGATTCATCAGTGACAAATAATATACCCCAAGATTTTTCAGAGGAGACCCTAATAGTAAATTTGAGAGGGTTCATCTTGAGATCAAACTTTTTATCCTCTCAAATGCAATCCACATGTCTTTTATGTGATCTTATTGGTCCATGCTCTTGATGAATAGGTCATCTATGTAGCACTCAACCTTTTAATGAATTAATTTGTCAAAGATAAATGTCATTACCCACAGGTAGGTAGCATTAGCATTCTTTAGGGAAAAGTGCATGACCATGTAGAAGAAAATATTGATAAGTATCATGAATGTTGTGTGATTTTCATCTTCAGGTGCCATTTCAATTTTATTGTAGCTCGATGATCCATCCATAAATGAGAATATGTCGTAGTGTGATATGTTATCCACTAGGAGTTCTAATATAGGGAGTGGAAAATCATCTTTTGGATATGCCTTATTGTGGTCCCATAAATTAATACAGACCTGAAACTGACCATTCTTCTTCTTTATAATGATGATATTGGTGATCCAATTAGCATATTATTCTTCTCAGATGAAGCTCAATTCTATAAGGTTCTTCATTTCTTTAATCATCTATTCTTCAATCTCCAATCTCATTCTCCTTGGAGCTTATTTGAGGAGTGTTGCATATGGATTAATGGCCAATCTATAAACTGCTACATCAAGGGAAAAGCTGGGCATTTAAGCATATGTCCAACCAAAGCAGTCTCTGAATTCATAAAGAAGTTTTTTTTATTTCTTCCACTTAGTCTTCTAGTAGAAAGGAGCTAATAAAGGTTGAGTGATGGTCTTCCTCAATCCCCAAGTTTATTTATTTCAGCTCATCTATAGTGGCCGCCCGTCCCCCATCTTCAAGTTGATTTGGAGTAGATTTGGTTTTTATGGGTTGATCATCATAAGTGTCAACTTTGTAGATCTCCTCATCACTACTCTTATTGGATTTACATTACCTAAATGTAATTACTCAATAAATAACTTTTTAGGGGTTCATACAATGAATTTGTGTCATCTTCTTGCAAGAAAATCCTTCCTCTATAACAAGTGATGATTTCTTTGATACTAAAGGCTCAAGTAGAAATGAAATTGTTATTTGAAGAAATGAGTATTACCTTGCTTTCACAACATTCTTAGGGTATTTTTGGTATTAAATTTTTTAGATTCCATCAATTATGTTTTGATGATTAGAAAACACTCTTGCTTCTTTTCGACTTCCTTTACTGCTGACATTTTCAGGACTCAAAGATCAGACGGAAATCGGAATAAGCTCAAGATTGGGTAGATTAGGGTTGAGTCAGTCTGTAATTTTCTTTTTTCTTTCTTGAGTCAATTGTAATTGTTTGAAGTGACTGATGTTAAGTAACCCTACACACACATTTGAGAGATTTAGAACTAATGTTTTCACTCACATCAGCCCGGATGATCGAGTTCAAAACAGAAGATCTAATCAGGATTTCTTAGTTAAGCCAGCCGTAATTAACTGATCAGCCTGGACGATACATGTATCGGCCCGGACCATATACTTAATACATAAAGAAATTACCGCCATGATTAATTTAGGTATTCTGTATTTTTAAAAATCGGCCAGGACGATTCGTTGATCGGCCATGACGATATTGTATAATTATGCCAAAATTAATCCAGGAATCAAGGAAGTAATTAAGGATGATTGATACGATCACATCATCCTGGAAGATCGCTGGATCAGCCAGGACGATATATTCAAGAACCCTTAGTTGCTTCTGGATGATAAATATCGACCAGTTCAAATTTAGGGCGATGCTCTGGATGATTTTCCTCTGATTTAAACTGATCAACTAGGACAATCATGAGATCATCCGGGACGATCAAGCAAATTTTCAATCATCCTATTTGAATTCAGGGTGATGCTCTGGATGATCTTATGAGATTTGTACTGATCGGCCAGGACGATGTCCATATCGTCCTGGATGATAAAGTTTGCAACTTGCAATTAAAGAGCTCCTTTGAAGCTCTTCCATTTAAGAGCAATTTTCTTTCTCCATAGATCTCTTCGATGTATCAATAGATGGTTGAGATGTGGAGATAGTTAGTGTGACATCAATGTTTTTGAACATCCTTGGTTGCTGTCTTGACCTGAGAAAACCTACAGGAGAGAGAGACAGAGAGGGAGAGAGAGAGAGGATCTTGTGAGGGGGAACTTGTGAGGGGGTTCACAAGGGTTGTTCCAAGCATTGTTCTACTTCTTCTTCCCTAGAGTCTCTTGTCCTTGGAAGGGTTGGGATAGGTAAGTTTTCGGCAAGTGATCGTAGTTCTCTGCCTGCTTTAGGAGCAAGCAAAAGGAGTTGGGTTCTCTGCCTTGCCGGGTGTGGCAAAAAGGAGTGTTTGTAAAGGCTTCTCCGCCTAGCTGTGGGTTTAGATCAATTGAATGCGAAGTGTTTGAACTATTTTTTCTGTGCTTTAAAGTCTGAAGATTACATGCATGTTTCTACTTGCTCTACTAGAAAAGAGATTTGGGATAAGTTGTGCATTATTTATGAAGGAACCAATGAAGTGAAACAATCTCATTTGAATATTCTCTTTCATGACTACGAACTTTTCCGTATGAAACCTTCTGAATCAATTTCTGATATGTATACATAGTTTACTCAAATTGTAACTTCTTTGCATGCCCTAGGAAGAGAACTTTCAAACTATGAAAAAGTAACAAAATCTTACGATGCTTGCCTTCCTCTTTTGATGCTAAAATCACTGCTATAACTGAATCTAAGGATTTAAACACCTATTGGATTGATAACTTACTTAGCTCACTCATTGCTTACGAGCAAGGGGTGAATAAAAGAAATCTTGATGCAGGTCAGAAAAAGAAGGAGAAAATAGTGGCACTGAAGGCGCATAAATCTGACTCTGATTCTTCCAGATCTGAGAGCGATGACATTGTCTTTATCATAAGGCAATTCAAAAGCTTTCTAAGGAAGAAGAAAAAGCATCATCAAAATTGGAGAAATTGTAAGGATAACAAATATTCTAAAGGATCATCTGATGTAGTTTGTTATGAATGCAGGAAGCCCGGACACGTGAAAGCTAATTTCCCTACACTTAAGATGCACACATGCAAGGAAAAGAGCTAGGAGAAATCCAAGTTTAGAAAAGACAAAAAGAGACTTCAAAAGGCGTTTTGGGTGAATTCTGCATCAGATTCATCGGAGACAGAACTAGAAGATGAGACAACAAACTTGTGTTTAATGGAAAACGATAATCTTGATCAAGAAGAGGTATGTGAACTTTCCTACAATTAACTCCTTGAAGTTTCTGAAAAAAATCATGCATCATATAGGAAACTTAAGAAAATACATGCTAGCTTGAAATTGGAATTTTTGAATTTACAAAAAGAGCATGAAGTTATTCTCAAAGATCATTCTATAATTGATTCAAATCACATGATTCTACTTGATGAATTTGGTGAGTTAAACAAAAAGCATTGTGAATTAATTGAAGAGCATGAGTCACTAAAAGTCAAACACACCTCACTTGAATATGATTTTAAGAATTCTAAAGAGATGGAGCAAAATTTGAGGATTAATAATGATGTCTTAAAAAGTACTAACTTAAGGATTCAAAATGAATTGGATACATTTAAGAAAACTAGGATGACACCAACTCTTGATCAAAAGCCAAAACCTAGGAAGAGGCATTATAACTCAAATCATTTGGAAAATCATTTTCCAGCTGTTAGATGTTTTTCATGTGGCATGCTAGGATACATCTCACACACTTGCACTGTTCACCATAGTACACATTGGGTGTGGAGACCAAAGGTGCATGATTTATAGCATACCACACATGTATTGCATTCTACTTTTCATAAGAAGGGATCCAAACCTGTTTGGGTTCCTATATCTAGTATTTGATAATTTTGTAGGTGGGCTCTCACAAAAGGCCTCAAGAGAGTATGTGGTACTTGGACGGCGGATGCTCTCGACATATGACTTGTGATGTCAATCAATTTGTTTCACTGGAGTCCAGGACTGGAGGCAAGGTTACTCTTGGAGACAACAACACCAAGAAGGTGGTAGGCTCAGGTATAATTGGTAATTCCAAGAACCTTATGATTGAAAATGTTTTGCTCGTAGATGGATTAAAACACAACCTGCTCAGCATCAGACAACTTTGTGACAAAGGCTTCATCATGTAATTCTTTGCAAATTTATGCATTGTAAGTTTAAGTAACATTACTATTTTGCAGGGAAAAGGATCAACAACGTCTACATGCTTGATTTAAATAACATTGAATGCGCTGCTGCATTTTTCTTAAAAATAGTTGTTGATGATTCATGGTTATGGCACCGGAGATTATGTCATGAAAGTATGAAAACCCTTAGGAAGGTGACCCAAAAAGACCAAGTTAGAGGTGTCCCCAAACTCAAGTTTTCAAAAGACCACCTTTGTGATGTCTGCCAACTAGGAAAGCAAGTCCACTCCACTTTTCACCCCACTAAGGACATTAGCACCTCTAGACCTTTAGAAGTCCTTCACATGGATTTGTTTGGACCCATTACCACTGCCAGTAAGGGAGGGAAAGTCTATGGTTTGGTGATTGTTGATGACTACTCGAGGTTCACTTGGACTAGATTTCTTTCATATAAACATGAGTCTTTTGAGGAGTTTAGAATATTTACTACTTGGATTCAGAAAAAGCTAGGTTGTGAGATCTTGACCATCCATAGTGATCATGGGGGAGAGTTTGAGAATGAAATATTTAGAGATTTTTGTGAGGACATGGGGATTAGCCACAACTTCTCAGCTCCTAGGACCCCTCAACATAACGGGGTAGCTGAAAGGAAGAATCAGACCTTGGTGGAAGCCGCTAGTGCCATGCTTGCTGAGTATTCACTTCCAAAATACTTTTGGGCTGAAGCGATTAACACAGCTGTTTTTTGTTGAATAGGGTGAATGTGAGAGCCAAACTAGATAAGACACCCTATGAGATCCTTAAGGGTAGGACACCCAATCTTTTCCACCTTCATGTCTTTGGTTGTAAGGTTTTCATTCATAATAATGGAAAGTCTCACTTGGGAAAATTTGATCCTAAATCTGATGAAGAAGTGTTCTTAGGATATTCTAGTGTTGGGAAGTCTTTTAGGGTGTTTT